>NW_020653719.1:12975316-13008656 GCF_003589595.1 Hyposmocoma kahamanoa | reverse complement strand
TTTTTCATATTCCTTTACATGTCACTACGTTTAAATAGGTTGACTGGGACATTTTTTTCGTGGATTTTGTATTAGACCCGTCGTCCATTTATTTGTAAGTCAATGTTGTTGGGTCTTAATAAAAAAGCTGACATAGCGACTACTTTTGATAAATTATATTTATTAATACTTAAATATTAAAATAGTTAGAAACAAACTGAGGTTATAAAACTGATTGTTTCAAGGCTAACAAGACCATTTACCTTTAGTACCTCAAGAGTAATTAATTAAATGATGTGAAAATATCACCGCTTCAAATCTTATTTTGCGTATTCCCAAAAATTTGGAATTTTGTGTTCGGTGACTTTTATTCCAAAGGTGCGATTTACCACATAACGATAACAAGTTTTAAATCCCATCTCAAAAGTATCTAATTCATCAAGGAAGTACCTTAAAAAATCTGAGAAGCGTCAGACGCTCAATGTTGACGAATCGTAACCGTCCCAATGTTGTCATATTATTAGTCTAACCAATGAAAATTTTGAAATTCCCATCACAATAAAATTTTGTATTTCTGAATAAATCTCAGTCAGAAAAGCTTAGAATAATAACGCATAGAATGATAGTTTCATATCAAAAGAACTGTCATAAGTGAGGCAAAAATCAAATTCATGTAGGCTAGTTTTAGTAGTAGGTTAATTTTCGGTTTTAGTGAATATTTATATAAAAATACAAGTTGAAACGCGTTACTTCCTTGTGGAATGTGATGTTAGTATCTATTTTATGTTTGTCTGACGTATTTTTACACTCATTTACCGCACATTTCGTCATTTTTAGCTAAAATTCGTGATCTGTTCGCGGTGCAAGTTGAGCTTGAGCACTGAAGGCCCGCCCGCTCGTGTGGGCCCATTGGGAGCGCTTCAATTTGCCTCACTTAGCGTGTGCGGACTAGGTTTCTATGCGTTATTATTCTAAGCAGAAAAGGGTCAATTTGAAATTAAACCACTCTTCTTGAAAATGTAATTGTGTCTTTTTTTTAATTTCAATTATGTACATTGCAGATTAAGATATGGTTTCAAAATCGACGCACAAAGTGGAAACGTAAGTACACAAACGACATAGAATTGCTTGCCCAACAATACTACAGCAGTCTGGGCGTGGTCTCGCCGAGGCCAATGTTCGTTGGCGACAGACTGTGGATCTTCAATTACCCACAACGTGTCCCGCCTTCGCAACAGCTCACGTGGCTGAAGAACGTTAACAACATCACCAGCAACGGTCAAAGTGTTGAAAGAAACTTATTACGACCAAATGTGAAACCAGATTTACCGCCATTTTTCACAGCCTGTAATGACAGAAGTGCTTTCGAACGCAACATACATATGGCGGCAAATGTCAAAATTCCCTCGCAAGCACGTATTGTTCCTCGAGAAGTTTACAACAACATGGCCGTCACACAAAGAAATATGGAAGTTTATAAAAACAATATAATCAGCCAAAACAATATTCAAGAATCAAATGTTGATCATTTACGCAGACTGGAGGAGAATTTTAGTATTTAGGTTTTTTTGTGGTAACTGTCGACCATATTATAACCTCCTAAGGCGCCGTTTACATAAAAAATTATTTAATATGTAAAGTCATTCAGATTCAGACAATTTTATTACGATAATTACATAAACGCCCATTGTACTACATCATCTTATTTAAGAGCCAGACTCTTGTCGGTGTAGCCTCCTCCACTCCTCACGGTTCATAGCCCGTTCTTCGACCTCTCTATAGCTGTTCACTTTGTTCTTTTTTTTAATTTGTTATACTATACGCTATATATTTTAATTTGTTATACTATACGCACTATACGCCATTCTCGGTCTTCCTCTCTTTCTTTTCCCTTCTGGATCTCCCGTCAATTATCACTCTCACAAATTCGTGATTACACTACAAATGTCCAAACCTGAAACCCCTTCTCCTCTCTATTGCTTTCAAAAGACTTCTCCCCTCCCCAACCCTTTCCAAAACTTCCTCATTTTCTCTTTTCAATCCATTTTATTTTTTCCATTCGCCTCCAGCACCACATTTCAAATGACTCCAATCTCTCTCTGTCTTTGTTTGTTATTGTCCATGTCTCGCATCCATACAGTGCGGTACTCCATACATAGGTTTTAATGAAGTGAAAGTGTTTTTTATTATGGAAAGCCTGTTTTGCTATTGCGATTCTAGTCTTTACGTCAGTGATACATTTGGAGTCTTCTGTGATAACACTATCAAGATATTTGAAATGTTTAGTATATTATAATGAAAATATCGCTTTCAAATTCAGCGCTATATATTCTATACACCGATTACATTTTTCATACAAAACCAACGATATCTATGTACTAGCGTTCAAAAGTGATGAATTAATTATGTGTCAGAGAAGTCAATACTTACATTTTAATGCAGATTGGGCGGTTAGCGCTTCTCCCATTTGAATTTACTGGGTCTTAGGAGGTTTTTTATCTATTTATTGCGCAAATGCCTTAAATTTTTCTCAGAATGTTTATAATTTTTTTCATAGGAGCTGGAAAAACATGTCGTTGGTAAATTTTATGGTGTTTTTTAAACTTTCATTCCGGTAGAACTTTTTATAGAAGTTATTTGTTACCATAAACAAGTGTGGCCACCAGCTGAAGTTTGGTAGGATCGTTTTGTTACACCTCGTACACATAAGGTCTTATAAATTGTGGGAAATCGTTAAATAAAAACATCTTTATATCGTATTTCTTTTATTGTACTGACATAGCTTACAAATATACATATATCGGGTTTCTAGGTTTTCGCGATTGTTACACGAAATAAAATTAATCTTTTTAATAAATTTCACATTTATGTTTTAAAGAATGCTTAATTTAAGACCAATAAAATTAAAGCTATTTCTTTTTACCGCCGTCGACATTATTATCAAAAAAATATTTATTTCATATATGTTTAAGAAGCCAACAGTATTGTTTTGCCTATAAAAATATAATATTTATCTACACATATATCATAAACTCTCTATGTGTTCAAAAACAGCAAATTACGGCCAACATAAAAATATAAACTGTTTTGTTAGAACAAATTTCTTATCTGTGAAAATGTTATTATTGCTTCTAACGTCAAATTCGATTTTATTATTACATTTAAATTTCGAACATCTCTGAAAAACAAAATAATTTGATTCGACCTCAATTCTAATATCCGTTGAGATTTATTTTTTCCACACTCTAAGGTTGAGATGAAGTTTTATTCGAAAGGAAATGTCAATAGCAAACAATTTTGACAAATTTCACAAGTTACTTGATATCGAACGATATGATAGTTGGGTCCGAAACAAGTTTGTCTATGAGTTAAAAAAAACTACGGTAGCGTGAAGTTTTTTATTTTCCGCCATTCGTAACATGCGGCTCCTGAACATCATAGAGAGCTTATAATATGTGTATAGATAAAGCAATGTAACTGTACATAATTAGGCATAAAAACACTCGTATGATGTTTTTATGAAACTCGCCTACCGGCTCGTATTTTAATACCTTTCATTATATAACAGTCACATAAAGTCTATTTTCGCGGTGCCATACAAAGTGCACCACTGTGCGTCGTGTCGTGTGGTGTAAGGGGTCTCTGAAGGGCCCGAAACGTAAGTATGTCGAAATTCTTAAATAACTGTGTTTAAATACGTTATACATACTATACATACTATAGTCATGAATAACAAATAATTTCAACAAGTCAAGAAATTACAAATTACGTGGCTCTGTGCTCACACTCGTCAAAAAGCCCGCCCCTGATTGATCCCGGCGCAAAGGTGCCCATCACGCTAGCCGCATTTTCTCGCTGTATGGCAATGGACAATCTTTGCGCCAAGAACAACCCGGCGCGGGAGTTATCTACACTCCCCAACAACCCGCCGTCTCAATAGCAAGAGGAAAGCAAATGTAGCGACTTTCCAAATCACGATATTCGTCTCGTTTCTTGCGAGCAGCGGACTCTGCAGCTGCACCAGCTGAAATTACTATGCCACTAAGATGCGAAGCTATAATTGTGCTAACATATGTCGCATCCCACAGGAGACACCGACCCCTCTCCCACGGCACCAGAGTCATTCCTTCTTATTCATTATTCCTTTTCCCATCTGATCGACTGAGGCCTGAAGGTTCCAGCACGCATGGAATATTTGCGTGCTGGAACCTAGAGCGCCCGACGAATGATTTCGTTCAATTTGTTTTATAAAAAAAATTTCATTGTATTTTAATCAGCCGCCATTAAAAATACCTTAAGTTATTCTTTTAACTCAGTAAAAATATTATCATATAAAGGGCATAACTAAATTAAATGTTACTTTTAATACACTCGTGAAATGAACTTAAGGACATTCAGTGATTCCTTTTATGTGTTATTACATACTAATTGAACTACATAATAAGAATAGAGTTCGTTATACTACTAAGTGTTGCTGTTTATTACTTGGTGTACACTCCGCATTTTAGCTTGATTCAGCAAGCGAACAGCTAGCTACAGGTGAACACTGAAAATCAGCACTGCTGAGTCCACATCACTGATATTTTTTTCATTCGTTTTTTAAGTATTGTGTTCTTTAATGTTTTGTGGAGAAATAAATACATTTTTTTTTTATTTTAAGTAAAATCCTTTGATATTAGTACAGTATTACAATATCTTCCCTAATATTAGTGTTTTTAACATAATAAACGTCGTAAAAAACTCTGATTATTGAAGTCAGTTATGCTCGTTGAAGTACTGAACAATTATTGAGATATATTTCCATACAAATTTAGTTACATTGGCATTTATTTCCTGATCCGGAGTATGTTCTCAATTTTGATAAAAATGTTAGATGTGCCCTATTTTATTCCGTTTGCAGAATTACCCAACTCTTTCTCATTTAAAAAAAAGTAATTTAAAGTAGCTGTAATTTAAAGTAAATGATGCTCACTAAAAGGGAAACCTGAAAAAATTCGCCGTTTGACCTAAAGGTATTGGAGTGAAATTGAAGTTTTGAGGCAAGAATCGATTCCCTAAATGCTGCAGGTGGCCTGGAAGTCTCCAACCAACATTGACTCCACTGATGTTCCAATTGTTTTCGTAATCATTTGTACACGGTCCTTCATGTAAAAATTGCCAAGCTGGAAAACAGAAGGGTCGGTAAGCTCATAGAGTCCACTCTTTTCCAAACCTATTGCACACCACTATAGGCGTGGGTGCCCTGTGGGCCAACTATACCCAAAGCTCGCTCAGGGCCCTGCGCACGCAATATAATAACGCCTTCAGGACGCTGTTGCGGCTGCCACGGGTCTACAGTGCGTCTGCCATGTTTGCTGAAATTCGCGTCGACCCCCAGAACCGGGAGCATTCTCAGGTGGAACTGATGTGCAGCAGTGGATGCGTGAAAACTGATGGTGATGATGGAAGATACAATTCTATAGGTGTAACCAAGCCAAGCAAGTATATTATTATTATTAATTATAATATTGAAATTTTAATTAGCAAAAATACGACGTTCTTTTTGTAAAACTCATTATAGTTCTGTGTATAGAACTTATTGAAATGTTTCAGCCCAGTGGCTAATATCATAGAGAATAGAATTTCGAACCGAAAAAGAATTAAAATTCAGAAAGAAAATCAGCGCATTTAGGATACGGTTTATGAAATTAAAATTGACAGTACAGGAATAGAAAGAAATATTTTTGGAATTTACTCTGATTCTCTACGTCATAGAGCTCTCAAAAAAATACAATGGCAAATTATAGTACATAAACTATTATTTATCATTTAAAAACTTAACTAACATGCGGCCACAAAAAACATTACTTAAATTGATCATGATGACTATACACTACTTACTTAAACCCCACCACCAAAATCTCCACAACTGCCATGGGTGCTTGGTTAGTTTCCAATATTCATAATCGCATCTTTCTTGTAAAAATTCACACATGCTCTTAAATGTTACGTATTGATTATAAGATATTCGAGCACCACATACAGGTGTAGGATTTCTGAAAAAAAAATTATAATAATAAAATTTTTATTTTTCTGACAACAAATAGTCCAGTAGGGCTTGCACAACAGGGCGCGACTTGCGCGACAGCGACATGAAGCGCGAGATACTGCTATTCTCGGATAGGGATCCCGCGCTTTATGTCGCTCTCGCGCAAGTCGCGCCTTGTCGTGCTAGCCCTACAGTTTTGTTAGTAAACAATGCTGATTTTTAAAAGACTCTAACAAAATCAATAACGTGCAACAATACAAATTAGTTCCGTCACGCACTAAAACCACCAGTTTTGACACAATAATCAAATGTTTTGGTCAATGACTGAATCCCAACACAACAATATCGCCAGCGCACAAGCAATATTATGGTGCGTGTGCTAGGAGCGCTCGATATATATCGATATTAAAAAAAATATCGATATATGCCCTCGATATATCTAATCAATCCGATATTATCGTATCATTCGGTATCGATATATTTTATCCGATACATGAAAAATCGTACAAAGTTGAAAGTAATTCAAAATTGTAATTGCAGGAACGAAACGCACTTCGGGCGCTAATTCGCTGGCCATCCAACCCCTAGAGTTTCTTGCTCATTCTTCTCAGGGGAACTGCCTTACGAATGAGCGGTAGAGTTTAACCATTGTAACGATTTCAAGTGTAATAATGCTTACCTATGAAATAAAGATTATTTTGAATTTGAATTTGAGCCGCACATACACACAATAATATTGCTTGTGTGCGGACGATATTATTACGATACGGAAGAAAGTTTGGTATCTTCTGTTGCCCGTACTACACCTTACTACAAGACTATGTTAGTAATACTAATAAAAATAAATTAAAAATACAACTGAAATAATATTTGTCAAGCAAGGCCACAAAATTGTTTTAAGTTTGACGCGAAAGCTTGTATCCTGAGCATAGTGAGAGTTTCAAGTCACGAGGCGCAAAACTACATTTATTTCGAGTGAAACACACAACTATTCACCTCACTACAGCGAGGAAAATGGTAGATGAAAGAAAAACAGTTGAACCATAACAAATCAGTTTTAATAAACAAAATTAGTTATCGTTGTCAATTTAATGTCAACTAAAAATAACAATGCAATATACCAACAGATTTATATTACATAAAAAATGTACGACATATCACGTAGTTAAACATGTCATTATGTTTTTTTTTTTCATCGAAACAAAAAATTGGGTGCACCATAGTCCATCGTGAAGTTCGAACTTCAAAAATCTTTTCCACGCTATCGTGAAAAACACGCTTTTGCGCGCAGATTTCTAATGAGAAGCCTTTCCGAGCTAGTGAGGCGAAAAAATAATTGTGTTTGAATTTTATCTACTGACGATAGTTTCTGCTACTGGATTGGAGCTGGCACGCAACCTGTAAAGCAGCGAGGCTGACTTTTTACGTATAATGGCATAAAAATCATCCATATAAGTCCCGTTCATATTATTTTTGTTCTTTGGGAAATAGAAAAAAGTCACACGGTGCCAAATCAGGGCTGTAAGGAGGGCGATCAAAAGTCTAACTGTCAAACACAAACAGGAAGTTCGTCGTTTTGAACCCCGAGTGCGCGAGCGCGTTGTCGTTGTGAAGCAGTAATTCGCGGAGCTCCGTGTTCAGTCGCTTGTTACTCACAGCAGTGAATACTTCTGTCAAACAAATTATAGAATACCATTCGGCAATAATACTACATTGATTTCGTAAAGAAATTGATAATAACCCATAAAAATAAAAAAGTAGCGACCAAAACCTTCCCTGCGCTTCTTGATCGATTAATTTTGGTAGCTGTTAATTTTCAGTTTTGGTAAAGTGTTTTTATTAGGGTGAGTAGTAATATATTCAGCTGTGGAATTATACAGGCCTTGTTCAATATTTAGATATAAGACAACTGCAACTCTTTGTTCCACTTTTGAGGCTATCAACGCAAAAGTGGTGTAACCACACTAAATTTTTTTTCTACGATATTACTTAAAGTGAAACTTTCATATATAAATAATAAATAAAATAAAATAAAATGTATCTTTATTTAGGTATACAGCCATTAATAAATATAACATTACTTATTACATTACATAAGAATTAAATTGAATTTTATTAACCATTAACTTAAGTCAATGTTATTAACCGAAAATTATTATTATTAAAGAAGTATATAATTAAGAACTAAATTTAATTTAATTTACATTACAATTAATTTATTTATATTTTAAAAATTGAGTGTTCTCTTACAAAGTAGCACGTATCGCATACTGTCCTTACGATTATATTGGCCGAATCGCTCGCTCCCGTAAAAAAAGACTAATGTCTCTTTCGTTTTATGGCGAAGAAATCATCTACTCTATTACGGCAAATATGCCAGACGCACTACACCGCCATCGCCAGGGAAGCCGCAGCATAGCATGAAATGCATTATTCTACTGAACTCTGAGTCTATCATAAGTATATATATGTATGTGTATATATTTTAAATTTCCTAATAGAACAACAAATATGAAGGAGTGAAAACACCTTCAGTGCCCCATACAGTGAAAATTGTAAAGTTTTATAAGATCCATGAGCTGTTCGCAAATTGGAGTTACGTCAGTGTACGCACTCAAAACTGAAAATTATAGGTTATATCAGTTATGCGATCAACATGACCATAAAATGCGAAGGCGCGCAAACTCCTACAGTTCCACTTAGACAGGAGCTATGCTTGTTTATGAAAATTGACAATGTATCGATATATCGATAACTATGTACTATGGCGGCCTATCTCAAAAACTAGTAATATGTGAGGTCACGTAGTGTGTGCTACGCAAAGTTAACGAATACCAGCCCAATTCTGTAATTAATCTCTTATTATACCCAACGAAAACTTTGGAGTCTAATTCACATCAAAATTTTGCCTTTTCTGAATAAATGTCAGAAAAAATTAAAAGATCAATTTCAAGTTGAACCGCTATTCTTGAAAAGCAGCGATATGCAGGTATTACGTTTTGTTTCCACTTTAAGTGAATCTCCTTCTGTCCATAGTAAAGCAATACAGCACTTGATGCAAAAAGAAATCGAGAAATTGATTCAAAAAGAGCATATCGGTGAACTATGTGACGAATTCAAAGTAGCACAAGGGTTTCTAAACACATAGCTCGTAGAAAAATCAATCGTGGTCAAACTGGTTGATCAAATCGTATGGCTCACATGGTGATACCTTCAAGTATTTTAATTCACATAATCATTTCATATTGTTGCGAATTGATATGTAATAATATACCCAAATAAGAACTGGTAACTACTATACAAGTACCTAGATAGCAATAATCGCTAAAGTGTCAATTATTGACATATATTTAATTTCATTTACACCTTGCGTCAATAAATAAAGTGATTAGTGGATATTTCACACTGAAAAAAAAAAGTTGTGTGTATGGTGTTGGATTTAATAATCCGAACGGAAAATATTGCTCTTATGTATCCCAAGGAATATTTACAGGTATTATTTAAGTGGTAAGGTGGTCAAGTGCAATTTTGTAATATAATAACAATAAACAACACTCAAGTGGCTCAAAGTAGAATAACCGGAGTAGTCTAAATAAATACGTTTACCACAAGTAACTTACACTTACTACTTACCTATAACTTCACGCAAGCTGGCCTAGTGCTTGATCGTTCAATTGACATTATAATAAAGGGTAACTATAATTAATTATTAATTCATTCAATAATTATTTCATAATAAGAATGCATTACTAATGTAATGTGAATATCTTTTGTCGTGGACAATTGATGATAATAATACTGTTTATTTGGTTGCTATATGCACCAGGGTACATGTTAGGTATCGAAACAATTTTTAATGTACGTCATAATCTATCACGATAAATGCCGTGTACTTATATTTGGCCATTACAGAAATAACAAAGTTATTTTGCAGTTATAGTGCATTACATTGCAAGGCGCATAAAGTTGCGAGGCGCATTAATTTGCGAGGCGCATTAAATTGTGACGCGCATTGAATGGCGAGGTGCATTAAATTGCGAGGCGCGTTAAATTTTGAGGCGCATTAAATTGCGAGGCATAGTAAACTAATATAAAAAAATGCATCATTTTGATACAACATGCAAAATCATGGTTTAACAAGTATATATTATTTTATTATCTTCTTTTAAATAACTTTATATTGAAGGACAAATACAGCAAATAACTTCTAAATACAATTATTTACAGATTCAGGCATTGCTTTCAGAAAATCCAAATGAATAAAAATAAAGTAAATTAATTTTGCTACTCCGCGAACGCGGTGGAGTTTAGATTGATTATGGCCACGCTCTCTAATTTAATGGCTACGCAAATTAAAACTATATAACGTTGTTTTTATGACCACACAATATTACTGAAATAAATGACCATGCAAATTAAAAAATATACTGTTCATTAATGGCCACACAATCTTACTGAAACAAATGGCCACGTAAATTAAAAACATATAATGTTGACTTATGGCTACGCCATGTTACTGAAACTAATGGCCACGCAAATTAAAAACATATAATGTTGACTTATGGGTACGCAATGTTACTGACACAAATGACCACGCCAATAACATATAATTTTGTTTTATGGCTACGCAACCTTACTGAAACAAATGTCTACGCAAATTAAAAATATTTTATTTTGTTTTTGACCACGCTATTTTACTGAAATAAATGGCCACGCAAATTAAAAACATATAATGTTGGTTTACGGCTACGCAATCTTACTGAAACAAATGACCACGCCAAATAAAAATATATAATGTTGTTTTGTGGCCACGTAACCTTACTAAAACAAAGGGCCACGTAAATTGAAAATATATAATGTTGTTTGAGGGCCATGGCACCTTGCTGAAACAAAAGGCCACGCAAATTATTTAACAAAAGATCACGCACAAAGCAGCAAGAATACGGCTAGGTAGCTGATTACTGTTACTTAGTGCTTACTAGTAAAAGGCCACCCACAATAATACGTCACAGGGCTACGCAGTACTGTTACATAATTATGTAAAAAGCTTGATATCGACAAGAAGAAGTGAATATCATATGTTTTACGGCTTTAATAACAATGAGGCTTTTTCCATAAGAAACGCAAAAAATATTATAGATAGCGGTAATATTCTACCATTGTTAAATTACATTGATAAATATTATTCAATTATTCAAATAGCCCTAACTGAATTACATAAATCTGATTTATCAATATCCGAGTTCTTACATGTTCTTGACGATGTCAGAGCAGTGATGAATTGTACCACTGAGAAGAAAAAAATATTATAAGAGTGTTATACCGAAACACCGATTTTGATGTGAAAAATTGTGAAGGGCATTGACATAATTGAGTTCCTCTTATATCTATGGTTGTTGAAAGATCCTTCTCATCTTATAAATGGATATTGAGTGTCAAACGAAATAGTTTGACACCGGAAAATATTGAAAAAATACATAATGTACAATTAGCAGCTCATGGACTTATACACTTTTGTTTGAATATCTCCTCCAGTACAACGGAACAAAATGATTAATGTGCTACCTTCTGTATGTATTAGAGACTTAGAGCGAGCTGGCAACGTTCAGTCGTGCATCTCATTCGACCTTATACTAAAAACAGTGAAAGATAGGTCATTTTCCCACTCGCACCGCTCCTACTGAATAAAAGATAGATGAACTATCAACGCTAAGCTCATCCAGGCCTATACCCAGCAGGGTTGAAATCAGGATGATGATTTACTATCAACACAGACAGTTAATAGTTTGAATTAAAAAGACCGATGAACTATTAAGACCGTGCAGGACGAACGTCATGTCGGTCAGTATCGGAAATACATTCCTTATAGTTCGTGAATGAAATATATAGTGTTTTTTAAAAAAATAGGCGAGTAATAATGGTTACTGTACAAGTTGCATTTTAACTTCAGGAACTAGCCCTCCTGTGCCTATGAAAAGACGCAAATTGCCAACCCAAGCAGCACACCCATATCTAAATATATACTATAAGATATCTATTAGAATTTAATTCGATTGAATATTTTAAGAGTTCAAATTCCCTCAAGATATCTCGAAGAAGGTTTCTAGATAATTTAAAGTAAAACTGGGCACAACTTTATTAATAGATCACAAGAGTGCGTTGAGAAACTATCTGTAGGTAGTGTTAAGAGTGATTCTTATCTTTTTCCTCAAGTAACCCTTCTAGAATGCTACAAGACCATTTGTAGAATGTAGACAGTTTTTATTTAGTCTTGTAGACAGTTTTTAGATAATTTTTTAGTATATGATAGTTTTCTTAGTACCTAATACTATTTTAAAACCAAAATACTAAAGCGTTACAAATAAGACGCAATTCTCTTAATACTGATAGATTCCAAGTTTAATGGCTTACAAAATATAAACTATCAAAATTGCAACATGGCGAAATTAGATATAATATTTCTGACTTTCTCGCGCAATGTTTAATCGGTTAAAAAGCGCGAATTGAAGTGCGACCTTAAATACATAGTGAAAAGTGATGTAAAACCTGTCATAAAAGTAATGCGCTTGCTATATTTTAAATATTTATGTATAAAATATAAACTTAAAAAGAATACAGTTATCGATTTTCGTTTTTAAATATTTATAGAAAGCTTAAATATACAAAATAACTCACAAAACAAACCATTTCCAAGAAGTTCTAGGCTTCTTCAAGCTAATTTCAACTTAGATTTATTTTTAAAAAGAAAAGAAATTTTTTTCGGCTACTTCATAGTCATTCTTTGAAAATAAAAATGGCGATAAGAATTTAAAGCTTTTTTCAAAACACTGGTGGGAGCATTTTGTCTATAGCGTTACCTATAGAAAAACTTTAGAATACGGAAAGATTATTTTTACTTGCTTTGTGTAGTTGACCTTGTAGAAGAATATTCACTCCTATGAAGCTTTTGTGATTGTCTACAAAACACGATGTTTCTAAGCGATTTTTTCTTTTGACAGTATTACAAAACCTTTATAAAAGTTATAAGTTATAGGAATAGTGAGTGTATTATGCAATAAAACACTAGGTCAAAAAAACAATTAAAGAAATCCAATTTGTCGCAAAAAAAAAACATTATTCTGTACAATTATATGGAATGTATTATATATGACTAGAAAAGTGGATAAATTCCATATTATATAAATATAAGGAATATTTTAATGACATACCTAACTTATGTTGGAAGAAATAAAATTTTCATTACAAAATTGAGGTTATTTCTTCACGCCAACCACATTTCATACAATGATTTCACTGTATTCTATTGACAGGCGGCACAATACACATACACAACATTGAAGTACAGCAGTTTAAGCGCTTATTTCAATTATTTTTATCACTTATTTGTCAACAAACAAGTGCCGGCCATGACCGGCCCGAGCGCGAATTACGACTATTGTATCCAGCGTTGCCAGTTTGTGGGGAATTCCCCTAATTGTGGGGAGTTTCAACTAGATTGGGGATTTTGTGGGGATTGGCGCTATGTGAGGAAAATGTGGGGATTTTAACATTTTATCATTTTGTTTAATCTATCAATTGCTGATGCATCGCTAGTTTGATCGTTACTGTTAGAAACACTGTGATAGAATATATATCGACGTGTTTTTCAACATCACACATCCCTCGTATTATTAACAAGCAGCTTAAATAGAATTATTATTAGAGCACTTGGTTCTGTATTGTAAAATTACCAGTCGGTGCTTGTTGAGTTCGCGATTCTTTCTCCCGCTTAGGATGGTCCCCGGTATGAAGCAAAACGAAATCAGCTATTGATAAACAAAGCCGACCAGTTGGTACTTCCACACCACAACTTACCACTCGTCAACTTTAAATATTAAGTATAGGTCGAAACTCATTGATTATTTCTAACATTAACATAGTGTCACCAAATGCACAACAAATAATCAATTTACTTAATTTTGTAAGGCAAAGAAAAATGATTTTTTGTTCAGACTGATTACAGATTAATGTTGAATCTAATTAATATTATAATTAATATAACTGCCTCCGTGGCCGAACGGTTACCATGCCGGACTGCCATGCAGAGGTCCCAGGTTCGATTCCCAGGTCGGGAGAAATATTTGTATGGCCTACATTTATTTCTTTCGTGAGTTTGGGTGTCATTTATGGTTGTCTACGTGAGTGTCCATGGCACCCGCGACACAGGGTTTCCCTAGTGCGGGGCTATGTTCAGTGTGTACGTTATTATTATTATTATTAAAATAAATAAACGATTTAAGGTTATCTAATTTTATAATTAGTTTTACATTTTACATTCTGTTTACATTCACAGCAAACGTAATAGATTATTACATTTTGAGTTTCTTAATTCTTTATTATATTTTTAAGCGATGTATTTCTAATAAATAATGAAAACTCGAGATGTGGGCAATTTGTGGGGAATATGAACTTTGCTCTCCCCAAATTTAGGGATTTTAACCGTGATTTTTGGGGATTTAGAGCAATTGGCATTGGCAACGCTGATTGTATCGAATGATGTGACTTAATATCCAAGGTTCACCACCTCCACCAGATCTTTTAATATTCTTTACTTTATCCATTTTGCATGAACTCTTACAACGTCCAATAGAGTAAAAACCCTAATTGTAGTATTTTTTTAAATAAAATCTACTGCAGACGCGCTATAACGTGTTTGTCAATAAGTACAAACACTACAGAATGTCTATAAATTAAATATATGTAGAATAAACTTAAGAACACTAGTTTTTAGAGTATTAATAGACTACCGGATGTGTATAGAACAATTTTGCTGAAATAAATAACGCACACACTCAATATTGCAATTTTGCTGAAAATAATCAGTTATTCTACAGATGAACTTAAAATAAGGACTATAAGAGTAAATCTTAAGAGAGATTACACTTAATTAAGTTGATTGGTATTAAGGTATTAAAATTTTGACTTGAGTGAAATAAGTCTATAAGAACAATTTATTTTTTCTAAAACCATTTATAGAGAATTATTAATCTAAATCAATACCATATTAAGACTGTTTATAGATATAATAGTTTTAAGGCGTATAAAGTGTGCTCCTTGGGAACGCAACTGTGAATTAATAAGTTATTGATGTTCCAGGTTTATATATATTTCTCGTAATTGGCTGTTATAATCGCATTAGGATATCCATAACTATTCGAGGAAATCGTAAAAGTTCTACATTTTCCCAAACTTGGCACCCAGTTAGTATGGCATTATTATATCGAACATTATTAATTTAAATCTTTCCACTCGGAATTTGGCATTAGACTTACAATTCAATACCATACTTGCCACAATCCAACGGCAAAATCGTAAAACAAAACCGCGACAAATTAAGCGTTTTAAAATAACGAGTTATTAGGTTTTCGCGATTGTTACACATAGGAAATGAAACTGTTTTTCCGGATTTCAATCGCGTATATTTGTTTTTTTCAAACAAACCGACGTTTCGGGCCCTTTACAGGTCCCATGGTCACGATTGACTGAGGTGGTACAGTCTTCAACCAGTTACCATGAGAGATTGACGTTATTTAAAATAAGTTCATGCCAAAACTCCGTCTGGAGCAATGATCTTCTGTATTAATTACCTTATGATGTATAATAGCACCCCATACGCAATTATATAAGCAAAAGAAGAAATATACACGTGGAAAATGACTAGACAAGTCAAGAATGAAGAAGGACAAAAGAAAATAGAGGGGCAATTGCAGATTCATAATGAAGAAAAAGGACAAGGTGATAAAAATGGACACGATGAGGAACAATGTAAAATGCTTTAGCCTATGTTTCTTTAGTAGATTGTGACAATTAGTAATGATTATAATTTTATTGAAAGGGAGAGATGTAGTGTATGCACATAATTGAGCTATCCCTAATACTAAGTTGCGTAAACGCCACATATATACATATAAATAAGTCGTTGTGTTTAATTAATGCATGTTGTGTCAAGCTTTAATTGAGTCGACACTTATCACTAGTCCACTTGTGTGATCAAAATGTTTATGTATTAAGCGTATGACTTGTTAGTTGTATTATGTACACGTAAATATGTGTACATAATTATACTGGCAAGTGGTAGTTGACAGCTTTATCTATATACCCTTGATCACTGTCGACGGCTACCATCGTCTCGACGCCGCGCCGTTACCCTTGCCACTTAATCACCAAAAGCATTTTAACTTTGTTTGAAATAATATTTTTATCACTAATTTTATCAGACATCGCAATAAGTTGAGTATATTTATGTAAACTTTATGTAAAACGCATAAAATGAATAATACCGCTCTTTGACATCCCGGAATCAAAAATAAATAGGAAATACTCAAAACAAAATAGTTGTGCTCGTACTAACAATGACAATTTTTTGTTCTGAAGACGCTACCGTAGTAAAATTATTGCTTTATATAATGAGTTACACATCAAAAATATAGAACAAAATACAATACAACAATTACAGAATTTCAGATAGCGGTATTATCCACTCTATTATTCCTCTGCTAATTACACTAAGGACCGGCACAAACCGGCGGACGGCGGGGGAGAAATTTAAAGAGGATTTCTTTTTAAGACCCGATTATGCTTATTACTGACCCGAGAGACAGAGACCTCCGGGGAAACTACGGGCTCCCCGGCAAGACCAGGGTACGGCGGGAGTCCGCAATTGGTGCCACTCAGTGCTTTAAATCACAATCTGAGGGCCACTACGACCGCGCCCGTCACCCTGAGACGTAAATTGGCAAGTCACAGACGTGTAGCTTATAGGACTGAGCGTTATTTTCCGAAAGCGTTTCGAAACGCTTAATTTCAATGTGACGACAAAACGCTTTCATGTATGTTCCAGAAACGGTTACTAAAAAAAGGACTCGCACTGCAAGTTATGTATGTATGTAGTCATTTGTCTATGGCGTTACGTTCTGATTTTACACGTTAGGTTACTTGTGTATACTTCGTGATTCGTTCTAATCATGCGTTACACAACAAAATACTTTATTGCATTAACTTAGGTTACATTTATAAAATAAAGCCCCGAAAACATTTTTTACGAAACTGTTTCGGGACCGTTCGAAACGGTTTCACTGCTTCTTTGTAAAATGGATCTTATGCTAAAAGCATTCAGTTGATATTTCTATGACAAATTAGGCCGCCTATAGTACACCTGAACATTTCGCCAACCAGTTCTATCTAGACCCGGAAAAGTACGAAGGGAGGTTAGGTTTTTTTTGGAAAAGCGTTTTTTTAACTGTTTCTGGAAAGCGTTTCTTTTTAGAAAATAACCGTTTCGTTTCGTTTTTCGATAAAGACGTTATAACCCAGCTCTAGCAGCTTACCACTAGGCGCACGACTTCGTTTAATAAAAAAAGGTAAACCGACGCATTTACATACATTCCGGCACACACCTAACGATTCCGTCGCATACTGGTAGATCCCGGCATGCCTTCTCCTCAGCCTTCTGCCTTCCCATCCGCCTGTTTGCTTGACTAAGGCCGCAAATTGTCACCCACAGTGCGTTCGGCGAAACGTTCAAAGCTTAAAAGTTGGTTTACGCGTAAACCTTGAACGCCCCTCTGAACCCATCATCGTTTCTAATTTGCGGTTTAAGTCTATGATGGTTACTATGGACACGGTTCTGACGAAAATGTGTTTTGATGAGTTCTGACAAATTGAACCGAACATTCAAACGCCTTTTTTAATCGACTTCAAAAAAGGAAGCGGTTCTCAATTCTACTGAATATATTTTTTTTCTGGCATTTGTGAACTGATTTTGATGATTTTTTTGGTAAAAAGAGGGTACCTCAGTATTGGTCACATTTAAATTTAAAGAAACTATTCCACCTCTGAAGGTGGAAAACTAGGGGATGGATCCGGTTTCGCGCACTTTCCGGTAACCGATTTCAACAAAACTTGGCAAGTACATGTGTTTCCACGAACTTTTTAGGTCGTTTTTTTTATTCAGTAAAAAAGTTCTAATTATTTAATGAGACTGTTTACACTAGCAGCCACGAAAACGTCTGAACATCGCGTAGTTAGAACCAGTTGAGCGTTTAAACAAGTTTAAAAGACCTGCGTCTGTTTCGGGTGTTTTCGTGCTTTGAATTTCGAGCTATTTCACCATGAATAAAGATAAATTGATAAGTCCAGGTGTTCGTGGAATATGAGAGACAGAAATGATCATAACAGAGATATATTTCTCGGCAAAGGTGGGTGAAAGTTGCTACAGAACTCAACTCAAGCAGTAAGTACAACTTTGTATTTATTTTGATGTGGGGTTTGCATTAATTACATAAACAAATGTAACCACCTTATTCTGACGAGCACTTCGGACGCATTCTCCCAACACATTTTCGTCAGAACTCGCATACATAGTAACCAAAGCCTTATACAGTACAGAAGCTCAATATGAATAAATGTATGTACTTGAGAAATATTTCTGGACAAGGCTTTTCACAATACTTAGGATCTTCTCGTTGTATACGTGGACTGTATGTAGGCACTCCGCTCTGTGACTTCAACTGATCCCAATCCACCAACACCCAGTCTCCACCCTTCCAGTATGGCTCATAACCTGAACTAAATAAAATTTCACATAAGTACTTTTATTAGACAATAGGTTGAAACATACATGTACGGCACAATACTCGAATACTAGAAACTAAAACTAGGATGAAATTACATGAGTAAAATTGGGTCCCCACTGCAAGGTGCCCAAGATGCAGCCAGCTTTCCCCCTTTGTATGGCTATGTTAATGCGGTGGGCAGCTTAGTTGCTGGCCCTTGAGTTTCCCAGACAGTCTGTTAACTTTTTTGGTTAAATTTTGTACCGATGAAGGGCATCGGAATCCCACGGGCAAAGGGTTCACACTGTTATCAATACCGTTATCACAGTTATACCGTTCAGGGAACGAGTCTACAGGCAGGGAATGAACCCTGAACAGTTATACCGTTCAGGAAACGAGTCTACAGTCAGGGAATGAACCCTGAACAGAATGTTCCCTGAACAGTTATACCGTTCAGGGAACGAGTCTACAGGCAGGGAATTTCACTCAATATCCGTTCGCCATAGAAATGTGGAAGCGTAACGCTTCGTGCGAATCTTTGGAATATCCACAACATAAAGAGTGCAACCGCAGCCTACGTCTAGTCCCCCGATGCTGGTAAAACCAAGACATTCGTGGTTAGTTTTAAACAGAAAAATGCTTATTCATTCAATAAACCATTATCACCAGTTACAAGGTTCTTACCACGGTGGGACTTTTTATTCAGATATTTCGGAGCGATTCGTAGTCGTTAATCAATCACATTGGAAAGCAAAAAAGTCATACTGTGGTAAGAACCCTGTAACTAGTTCTAATAATTTAATGAATAAATAATAATAATAAATAACGCTAACACTTTAACTCCAAAATAAGAAAACTCTATGTCGCGGGTGCCATGGACACACATATAATATTTGTGGGTTTCCCTAAGGCAGGGTTATGAGTGTGTGCGTTGTTATTATAACTTACGTAGGTGCGTAATAATAATCTTCCTTCCATTGTGCTATGTCTGAGTTGTTAAAAGCGTCGTTATTGTTTTGTTTACGCTTCTCTCTGCAAAGACAACAATATATAACAAAATTTATACGACAGTAAGTCAAACCTGGATTTAAGCAAAGTTACACGCCTGTACATAACAGTTGCAGTGCCGCTCAGAGCTTTAAACCGTCACCCTGAGACATAAGGTGTCAAGTCCCATGTGCCTGTAATTTCACGAGCTCCCTTCCCTTCAAATCCGGAACACAGTAATGACATGACTACTTTTGACGCACTCTTTCGCTACTGTTACTAAAATTTCTCCCAGGTTAGAAAGAAAAGGCGTGGTAGCCTAATGTTAAGATTTACCGTCTCTCAAGCAAAGGCCGTAAGTTCGAATCCGGGCTCGCACTGTTTTTTGGAATTTATGTGCGAAATGTAATTTGAGCTTTTCGGCGAATGAAAACATTGTGAGGAAACCTGCACGTCGAAATAGGTTCACAACCCGGAAAAGTCCCCAACTGGCGCAGGCCAACGTGGCGGACTATGGCCTAATCCTTCGCCTGAGAGGAGACCCGTGTGGACATATAAACAGGTTGAAGATGATGAAGTGAAAGCCTTAAATTAAAATTAAAAACCCCCGATACAATACAACGCGTCGGGTCGACGACAATGACCAAACACGATAGTTCTACTGTAGTTAAGGAGTTGGGCTGACTGTAGATTTTTCTGGTTGCAGCATTCTTCATGATCGCATTTACGTAAAACACCAAATTTCATGGCATTTAAACAAGTGTAACAACTATATCTTCAACACCCAATTAGTTCCCCTGAAACGCGCTATCGTTTTGTTAACTTCTATAGTTTAGATCAATTCATGTACATATTTTGTATTTAAATGATTCCTTAAAATTTGCAAAAGCATCAGGCAAAAAATCTAAGCTGTCATCTTTTTTAATGATAGATCCTCTTTCGCATAAAATTAATTAAATTGATCGATATTTTAATGTTCTGAGCTACACAAAAAATGTTTGATTTGTATATAAATTAACTTTGATAGTTTTATGTTGAGCCTCAAAACTAAGACGATTAAGCATTAAAAATAAAATTTAGTTACTTATTTTTAAAAATAAGTAAATGTTGATTATATTTGTATAGTAATAATATATAAATTATAATATAATTTGACCTGAAAACATGTTCGGAAACGAAAGCAAATTGGCTTCTGGCAACCGCCGGCCGCTGCCGCAGCACGCTCGCCTCGTTCGCTCGGCTCGTGCTGCTTTTTCATATACTAACCTTACTTACTGAATGGAGGCGCAACCAAGCAACCAAGATTCATTAGGAGATCAATATCAAAAGATATACTGGTTTTAAATGATATGTTATTATAATAAAAAATTTAAATACAACGTATAACCTACTTTTTACATATTATATCTTTTTTTTTTTTAATCTGCTTACAGATACCCCGGCTCTGCCCCCGCGGGGCCGGGGTATCTGTAAGCAGACAGAGGATTATGTGGGACTGGGCTGAACCCTGAAGGGGAGCAGCCCGACCGCACTAAACCCCCGGAGTGTTCCTCCTCTCCGCTGTAGATGGGGGTACGGGTACGCTGTTGCACTCGTCCGCGCCCCCACCAGCGGCTGGCCGCGCCCTGCGCAGCCCCTCCCCGAGGAGGGAGACACGTCGGTCCCCCGACTCCGAATGTGAGGCTCGCCGAACACCAGACGAGCCTTCCATCCCGGGCCCCTTTATGCTGAGCAGCGAACTCCCCCGAGTCCACTACCCAGGGGCCATGAGGGCCAGGACAGCATCCACTCAACTGTGAAGTTCAGTGGCTGCTCCCCCAGCCTCCGCGGCGGATCTGATGACAGGCTCCGCCGCAACACCTAACGCGCTTCCGCGCGGACTCTCCGAAGAGAGTCCCTTGGAGCGCCCACCACGGGCCAACCGCCCACATTCGGCCGCGGAGGATAGGACGAGCGGCAACGACACACCGACACGTCTCTTCCCCCGCGGCCCCGCCGCCACTGCATTGTCGAAAGCGGTGCAGCCCCGCCAGGGTCGCGGAGGACAGGACGAGCGGCAACGACACACCGACACGTCTCTCCCCCCGCGACCCTCCTCCTCGCGCATCCGCGCGGTCCCGCTGACCATACGAGGCCCGCGCGGAACGCCTTCCTCCTCGGGCCAGCCTACCACCATCGGCCGGCCCCGTGGGTTCCTCTTAGCTTCACCGTGGGATGAAATCGACCACGGCTACTAGAGCCCCCCCGCCACGACAAGGCGGGAACCCCTTCGGGGGGGTACATATTATATCTAGGGCAACGTAGGCGAATCTCGAGAACGAACAATATATGTACAAAGTACTAAAAAGACCTACCTTAAAATTTCGTGGAATTATATCTATTTTACATATATATTATATAATATTATATATAGTTGTCGAAGTACGCGAAACCGAATTAATCCCCTATTTTTTCTTTAGAGGTGGAATGTTTTCTTCAAATTTAAATGGGACTAATACTGAGGTACACCCTTTCCAACAAAAAAACAGTCGAATTGAGAACTTCCTGTTTTTTTGAAGTCGGTTAAAAATATGTCACTTTCTTTCGAAATGTCATTCAAAATGCACAACGCTGTGGTAAGCGGCGCGTAATTCAGTATATTGGTCCTGCGCGGCGGTAGCGCAGGAGTTTGTTGTCTTACGGTGCGGCGCACTCGCGCAGTTTGGCACAAGGAATCTGAGAGGGATGTATTTTACTGCAATACCATGTTTTAAGAACGTAGCTCGAAATCTAAACTAAAACGTAGCTCAGTTGGGAAGGCGTCAGCCACGGCATGGTAATGTCGCTGGTTCGAGAACAGCCGCCGGATCGAACTAATTTTTCATTTTGTTCGACCTTTATATTAATAATTTAAAAATAAGCAAAGAGCCCTGGCGATTTGCGAGCGATTTGAAGGCGGTGCGACAGCGCGGCGTGCACGCGGCGTGTACGCGGCGAGCAATTCGCCAGTGTGATAAGGCTCTTAAATCCGTAGTCCGATGGCTTGGAGAGAAATATCAAAAACCACTTTGACAACTGTTCTTGTGACAATTTTCTGCCTTGTAAATATTATTGGAATATCGAAACAATCGTTGTGGTAAGTGAACTTATTCTGATTTTGACTCTGCAAAACTTAATCTATTTCAAAGATTTTCCCTTTAAAAAGCTTAAACAGAGATCCCAAACAATAAGTGGAAACTTTTTATAAAATAATAACATATTACCGTGTCATTTGTGAATGTAATTTGTTTTTTTCTTTCCTTTACCGTAATGTTTTAGACTGAAGATAATGGTTTACGACCATCAATTCTTTGTTTAAAGTTTTTGTAATTATAAAAAACGAAGTATAACTTTCGGAGAGAAAATCTCAATCATCGCCTTAAAAGAAGCTAGAAAGTGGTAAACGCCATCTAGCAGCATCGTGTCCAACTTGCAAGTGTCGAACTTACGCTCAGCTACTAACTTATAAATATTATTTTAGTCTATAAATTAAGTAATGTATACAGCAACTTACAAGGCGTTTCTGTCAGTGTCCCGTCTGAAATCATCAATTATAAGATTTTGTTTATTTTCTTCGGCTCCTTCAAATATTCTGTGGATCCACTCCGCCCCTCCAATGTAGTATATACCAGCCGATTGAACTGCAACAATGCAACACATGAACGCTACTTTAGATATATATGTATTTATAGTAAGAGATTTAGTTCCGTAGTCCTCCTAATAGAAGTATTTTCATGCTTAAAAGTAGGTCTCAACCTTGTATGCAATTTTGTTTAAATTTGAGACGAAATAAAGCATTTTTATGTTTATTTATTTATAAATGTCTGCAATCTCCAACAGACCGTGAAGAGATCTGTAACTTAAAAACTTTGTAGTGACCGCGGACGTCTAAAACTATAGGCGATATAAACTTACTTGACAATAGTTTTCAAACCACTATGCCTCGACACTCTAAGTTATCGCAGGCTTCTGCCAACTAGCTACATTCCAACCAGAGCCAATAAAGTCTGGATCACATTGTATTAAAAACAAAATCTTTAGACTTCGATTACGGACCATGACACTATTTACTTGTACTTAAATAAAAATATCCAGGATCCAGTACTCGCTACCTAATAATAAAGTGTACCATAAGACTAACTTAGAGATGCTACTTTCTAAATGTAAGCAAACTAGTTCTGAACATATATTTTAGAAAATTATTTGAATTTAGCTATGAATCTTTTTGTTGCAACTATATCTAAACTTATAATAAATAATTATATGACAATAAAATTACCTAGAAGTAGAGTAATAATAAAGATTTGAATCACAATTGGTTTACTTCGATGCACAAAAAATTCAAAACCTAATAATATAATTCTGAAAACAACATACAACAGATACAGAAACTTCTGTAATAATCTTCTAAAAAAGGTGCACAAACAACAGGAAAGAGATCAACTACTTCAAGCCAAAAATAATTCTTCTAGTTCTTTACCAACAAACTCATTTGTTCTTATGCCCACGGACTGTGAAGAGGTTCAGAGAATTATTCAAGGTTTGAAGGGTGACTGCTGTCCTGTCTGAGATAAGATTAATGCAAAAGCCTTAAAACATATCTAGTGTTATAACAATAGTACTGGCTGATCTTTAAATAGGTGTATGAACAAGGGAGTCTTCCCAAAAGACCTAAAGAAATCAATTGTACATCCCATTCATAAGGTTGGGAACAAATTAAGTATTAACTTATAGTAAATTCGAGGCTTATCAAATATTTAGAGAAATTCAATCTCCTGACTGACACACAATATGGTTTCCGTAATGGTCGAAAAAAAAATGGAATAAAAAAATTGGATGGGAATTACAAATGACTTACGACCTTCCTTGACCTGGTTAAGGCTTTTGATACGGTATCTGTTAGTTGTCTAATTGGTAAACTAGAGGAATTGGGTATAAGAGGTACCTCTTTTGTTTTACTTACTCGCTATTTGACTGACAGATCCCAATTTGTCAAAACTGGCGATGTTGTAAGTGACGAACTTTCAATAACTTACGGGGTGCCTCAAGAGAGCATAATAGGTCCAACTCTCTTTCTACGTTATATAAACAAACTATGTCAGATTGATTTTAAGAATTGCAGGATGGCATCGAACGCAGATACTGCATTAACATTTTATTCGCGGTTATGGAAAGAACTTTTTAAATTAGCACAAACGTGATTCAAAACTGTTTGTCATTGTCTGGCTGCCTAACTCTTTGACACTAAACGCTGACAAAACTAAGTACATCATCTTCTCAATAAGAAATAGACTTGGTTCGCTACCTTCTGGATCTCTAATTGCTCATTTCTAAGCAATGTCAGTGGTGCTCAGTACTTCTCATAACTATACATTTGCAAGCAATGTGTCGTGTACCTGGCCAGGGATTTCTGGGACTCACACTGTAAAGTATTTCAGCGTGGTTATTGATAAGTAACTTAACCTGAGACGATCATATTTACGTGATATCGCAAAGGCTTAGAAAATTAGCATGTTTATTTAAATACTTGTTAAAAATGGTTTATCAAGCCTTAGTTGAGTCGATTTTAAACTATTGCATCAAAACAAGGGGCGGAGCTTCAAAGACACTACTCATAGAGCTTGAAAGATCCCAAAGAATGCTGATTAAGATGAGCCTGTTTAAGCCAAAACTATTAGCTACATCAAAACTATAAGCAGAAGCAGGAGTGCTCACGGTCAGACAGCTTTATATTCTGAGTACTATACTCTATCAACATGCTAAAGTAGATTCTTCCATTATTAGAAGGTATTATGAGCTATGTAGACCGCATCGATCTCCACGGAACTAACCGATCGGTTAGAACTTCCTTTGCGCTAAGATTTCTATATTTTATTGCCGGTAGGCAGTATAATGTATTAAATAAAACAATAAATATTGCAAATTACAATAAATTTGAATTGAAAAATAAATTAATTTGTCACTTAAATACTTTAAATCATATTGATGTAGAAATGTAGGTGTGGAAAAATAAAATATGAAACAAACAACACCTTACACACACACATTCTCAAACACAACACGTACACAGAGACACACACTTGGACCTTTTCAAAGCAAGAGTGAATAGGCATTATTTAGGTGTGCATGCACCATCGTCGACCTCCTCGTCACTTTTCATCAGGTGAGGTGGAGGTCAAATGCGCACCAATATTTTATATTAAAAAAAAAACACGACTGTTTCAATGTATAATACATGTTCCCTTAGTTATTTTTATCTAAAGTATAGTTCAAAATTTTTACATTACATCTCTGTTAGAATTGGTGCAAATTTAAATGGCATTAAGTTTGAAGTGGCGAGTCTGGAAGCTTAAGACACAGATCTCTGATCTAGTTTAATTTCCAGTCTCCTACAAATTTTGTCACTTTGGAAAATAAGATCTGTTTCTGTCATTGACCTACGGTCAATGGTTTCTGTGCCAAAAATTGTAACCAATATTTGTGGAGAGAAATAAATTTATTGTTATTTTATTCGGATCTAATTCGTGTATATTTGTTCTCTCAAACAAACGTTTCGTAAAGGTAACATGATCGTGGCTGACTGACTGGACAGGACTTCGAAGACCTCAAGAACAGACGTGCGCGCGCACACGGGACCTGACCTACAAAAATCATATAAAACGATGATGTCGATCATCAGTTACTTACAAACTGAACTGTCTGTTTTGTTTGAGTACACGTGTCCATCATCAAAAAATTTACCAAATCTCTAAAGATTAAGATAAACTTTACCTTTAACATTACCTTTTATTAAAAGATTTACTTGCATATGTAACACGCAAATTATATTAATCATCGCTGTCATTTTTGTAAAAAGCTAATTAGTTCTATATTTCAAAAATTAACAATACAAGTTAAAAAAAGACACCTGTACATTATTTTAAGATTATTGTTTTTAATTAATACCTATAGCGTTCTCTTTGGAACACAAATGGCAGTAAATTAAAAAATTTACAATTTGATCAATGAACAACCAAAACCAATTTCCAGAAAAAATAAAAAAATAATTAATTTCGTTGTTTTTTTTATTGTTTGCAATGGCAGTGGAATTCTAATCATTTGAAACCGAAACTTCCGTAGCAAAGTCTAGACCATCGAATATGGTTATTTACTCGATACTATAGACACTACACTGCTACGTAGGCATCTATTTAGATTACACAGCTGCCTTGCACGGACGGTCAACATCGTGAACAAGTATTTTCAGCTATCGTCAAATAGAGACAATAATTGCATAAATTTCATAGACATTTTTTTATGACGCCAAGAGACTGGACGAATAAGCCGTGCGACTGCTCGTAAGCGACACGCCTGTCCAAGGCAGTTCCAGTGCCATTTAGCTTTGTGACGGTGCGACCTCCTTTCACCGTCATCTCACCTTTTTGTATCGCCTCTCTCCTCTTGTATCATATCATTTTTTATTTTACTTGTATTTAAATTTTAAATTTGAATTGTTCCATCTTCCTCCACTTTCTCATTTTGTTTTCGTACCACGGTCACTCCCAGCTCGACCGCCACAACAGTCTGAGCTGTTAATAAGCTAATCGTGTGTAATAATTTATAAGTCTACACCCTTCATGTATCTATTTCTGTAATTCAGTTTCTCGGCCCATTTAGGGGTAAGTGCTTTAATAATAAAGTGTAGGGAGTGTTTTATACTGTTATACCTGTTTTTTACATTTACCTTATATTGTTACAGCCTTTCTTTAAACTTTACTTCTTTAATAAATTTTGTGGACCGGAAGTGTCCCATTTCATTGCCGTGAACCTGTTCACGGCTAGTTGGAGTTACAACCCTTTCAGCTTTAAAGCTTTCGCGTCATGTTACTGGGCGCTTAGGCTACCACGGCTTTTATTTTAATCGAATTTCAAAATTACTTTTCCCAAAACTACGCATATTTGTCACTCGGGAGTTCTATTCTAAGGTTTTAAACGATAGTTTCCCAAAGTGGTCCCTATCACTCCCCAGTGGGCGCTGAAGAGTCCCAGGGAGGCGGTCGGGACCTTGGAAGCAATTGGGGAACGTTGAAACCTGAATTATCTATTTAAACTACACTACATTTTTTCCTTGTGATTTTTGTGTTAATTTAATACAAAAAGATATGTGTTTTGAAATATTTTTTCTGGTGATAAGCGTTGAAAAATTTTTGTCTTGCCTAAGTGGGCCAAGATGAACCAAAAAGTTTGGAAACCTATGTTTTAAATAATTAAATCTACAAGTTTTGGTAATAAAAAGCCCATATCTGAAAAATGATCTCTATAACACACTGTAGTGTGGCAAAAACAAAAATGTGGACGGTACTTATACCTGGACATGCACAGAAAAGCCTCTGTAGAAACCTTCTTCTGCCGCATCGAGTATATAGAGACTAACTAGAAATAGAGACGAAATAAGGGTCATCCATCCCTAGCACCTCATCAGGCAAATGGGCCTTATATCACTTATAAATATCAACTCTCGTTTGCGCTGAAATCACAAATTAGAAAGCTGAAATAGTACAGCGCCAACAACTGACCTGTGTGCACGTCTCCGTATATTCTAAAAATATTCTATATTTATTGTAATAAAGATAATATCTCTAACAATGGAGTACTGTTCCATTCGGTGGTGTGGGAAAAACAGCAAAACATCTAATTAGCAATACAAACGGAATCATATTTCATCGGTAATTAAACATTAAATGTATAATTTTTCGATCCATTATAGCAAAGCTCAAGTTAAACTGGTCTTTTTGACGACACTAATCAATTGTTTCGAATTCGGGCTGGCCAATCGAAGCGCAGTTGTCACCGTAATGAATTTGGCAGAATAATTTCCAAACAAATTAAATGACATTTAGTCTCTTTTTCTGGTTATGTACTCGACATCAAAATCACTGTCCACACTCCCTAAAAATGTTACCAGGTACGTTCTTGTCTCGGCTTAAATGTATGATAACGCACATACGGATCTTTAGAAAAGAAAAAAAAAATATGATACTGTTTATTTCTAATAAAAATCATTAGTTACCCATTCATATACCAAAGGCAGAATCTTAAAATTAAATATTACACATATAATATAACCTTATATCGTGAGTAGCCTTTATACATCTATAATTATTATATTAATGGCCGATTTCCGTATCTTTCCTCAGAAATCTTTCACGTAAAAACTTTTAATATATTTTTTATTTGCACACGTTTTTTATCAATAATTTCATCTATAAGGCTTTTGGAAAAGTGATTTTATATGTGAGGAAGTTTACACATCCAAATTCTTTTACCATAATCATTATTACGTTAACGTATCTCGTACATAGGAAGATGTGATAATGTCCATAGTCTTACTTTGATATTTAGCGAGTTGTGACGATCGTGGATCGCCGTGTGACGTTAGGTCGTGACAAAAACCGTCCATGGTGAAGTCTGTTAAAATCCATTTTGAACAAAAGTAAACTAACCGGGTTGGTTAAAATTCTAAAGCAATCACTCAATAAATCGAATAAGGAACACTTTCACGTTTAGTTCGAAGGTTTCGACTTGATATCTCATCACTTTTTTCAACAATATTTATTTGAATAGCATCGTAAAATTGTATTTGAAAAGTGGTAGTCCAAAAGTGAGGTTATTTTTCATCTATACATCTATGACTTGTCTGTGGTTGCATAATGCTGTACGGAAAAACCAATTAAAGTTTTTGTAATCGATTGGTAAATCGAATATTTCAATCGTAATCGAAAGAATATCTAAGTGTAATGATTTTAAAGATTGCAGAAGGATTTAAAATTAAGATTTCGGAAACTTTAAATATGCTTATGTATGTTAAGTAGGGAAAACCGCTATTATGACTCAATTGAACAAATCGATACATGCAATTAATTAATCGATTTATAGTTGGCATTACAATTGGCCATCACTAAATCGTCTATGGTCGGGTCAGCGATTTGTTTGTCTATATTTTGTTCAAAATGGATTGAAACGAAGTATAAGTACTACTGACGGTCACCGAAACCCACCTTAATTCATAATATTGCATTGGTACAATGAACCAACATCGCAATGAAACAAATTATGTATAATGTGAAATTTTATAACTCTTCTACTTAAACTAATTCTAACCGCTTTAAAAAAGAAGGATGTTCACAACCCGACTGTATTTTTTTTGTAGATACTTATGTTATGCAATTACTCTGACATATGTGAACCGTTTTCTATGGTTCATTTTTTGTTGGAAAGTGGGTACCTCAGCAGTAGTTTCATTCAAATTTGAAGAAAATATTCCACCTCTAAGGGTGGTAAATTAGGTGATGAAGCCGGTTTATTGGATTTCACACAATTTCCGTAAACAAATATATGTAAATCCACAAACTTATGAGGTAAATTTTTTTTTATAAAACAGTTATAACTGTATTTAAGTTTTATTGAATGTCAGAAATTACTCCACTAGTTTGCTATAATTATTAAACAAAGAGTTGAAGTTAATTTTTTCTATGTTTTCGATCTTTGTTTAATAATTATGTCATAATATCATTCATAGAATACCGGGTGGAAATTTGTAATGCCACCTGGAGGAAAAGTACTCTAAATACTGGAGATAGAAATTTTTACATAAAGGAAACATGCCTTTGTTTTTGAAAAGAAATAAAACTGCATTCATAGATTTTCGAAAATTTCTAGCTACACGCGGGAATCGAACCCGCTTTAATCTGAAAAAATGCACCTTGCACTTTTATTGCAACGATCGATAGGGTTAATTATAAGAATAAAATCACTCTCACAAAACGTAAACGCAACGCAAAAAAGCCGTAGCGCCATCTATGAAAATATTTCGTCAAAATAATCTTTATTTCTTGTAAGCATTATATTTTTACACCTGAAATCATTGACTTACAAATAAATGGACGACGGGTCTAATACAAAAACCACGAAAAAAATGTCCCAAGCCAACCTATTTAAACGCAGTGACATGTAAAGGAATATGAAAAAGCTAAAACGTTGAATTTAAATTGTAATGTCATAGCAGTACTGTCTAATTTTGCTTGCTTCGCTGTCAGAAGAAACAAACGAAGACTAAAGCGTGAATGACGCTCTGTATACGATTTTAACGCCTTATAAGTTCGGACACTTTTTTTAGCGCACTTTTTCTAGTTTTAGCGCGGACCCGACGTCCATATAATTGTAAGTCAATGCCTGAAATCGTCAGATTGGCGAAACTCTACCGCTCATTCGTAAGGCAGTTTTAAACAATTATTAATGTTTGTAAATGACGTGTGCATGGTTAGTTAATAATAATAATAAATCTTTATTACGGATAACAGGGATCCGTAAAGTGTCAATAACAAAAACACCTTCTAATTAGGTTATTACTTAAATTCTACTACAGATTTTGTGGTTGATATTAAATGGCAACACGGGGCACTCACTCCTATAGGGATAGTCTTCAGTAGGCCATTGCTGCCGCCACGTATTCTGTTTAATAAAGACGCCAACTTCTTGAGCCGTGAGAGCGCCATGCTCTCAATTCGACTTCGAATTTCTCCCATTTGTGAACCGATTTTGATGATTCTTTGGAAAAAGGGTAGGTACCTCAGAATTTTAAATTTGAAGGAAATACTCTCCTCTAAGGGTGGCAAAGTAGGGGATGAATCCGGTTTCGCGCACTTTCCGGTAACCGATTTGAATAAAACTTGATAAATAGATGTAATTCCACATACTTTTCAGGTCAGTTTTTTTTAATAAAAAAGTAATAATTTTTATTTCCTTCCTTATATTATATTAATTTTGGTCGAATTTACATTGTCTATTACTTTAACAGCGATTTATACAAAGAAATAAGCCACAGTCGACTGTCTAAGATAACCCCTAGCCGACCTTTTGGTTCTGCGAGCCTTCTTATGCATTTAACAGAAAAGTATTAAGGAATTCTAGCTTCTTGTATGAAATTTTTAAAGTAATGTATGACGCTGTCGACGCGAGCAATCTAGTGTCCTAAGTATTTAAAATGTGATACTCTCTTTAATGGTACTCCATTGCAATAGTAAGCACATTTTCAGGACTCTTTTTTTGCCGGCAACCCCAAAGACCATATACTCAGTCTTTTTGACGTTATAAATTAGTCCAGTCTGGGCAGCATATTCCTCACTTACTCGGATAAATCTTCTTAACGCTTACACCTTTCTTTTTGTTACTTACTTTTACTCTGCTGTAATTTACTGTGCATGTAGTATCGGTCTATAATAATTGTTGTATATACTGTTGCACTTGATTTTAAGATTTTACATGTATATTTCTAATTATTTAATTGGTCTAACAATTGTTAACTGACCAAACAAAATAAAAAAAATACAGAGTCGCAGCACTGCCTGACATCCACTTATGTAAGTATGCTGTATGTAGCAATGCAAAAAGGCCATAGCTCAGCGTCGGTGTTTACCCAGGAGCAAACCTATTTCACACACAAAATGTAACTAACGGGTTACTCATTTGTATCCCTATTCTGGTTGTAGACTATTCATTCAACTATCGTCCATAGTTATTAGTTGTCTTCGGCGTAATAGTGGTGTAACCTTTATTTTTGTAACGTTGAATAATTCTATCTAGTCTACCATATAAATACTCGTCCTCATGCATATACACCTTTAATCTGTTTGTATAGTTCCAGCATTCACGCTTGTATACCATAATCCAGTCTGAAAGTGAAAAATAAAAATGGTGTGTTTTTAAATGATCATTTTAAATTTGCAAAAAAACTAAACGGTCATCTTTTTAATGACTGAACCTTTTTCTCTGAGACATAAATTAGTTCCAAATACCAAAGTTTGTTTTGAGCAAATGTTTGGTTTGTATTAATTAACTTTGATAGTTTCATGTCGAGCCTCAAAACTAAGACAAATGAGCATTAAAAAACCATACCAACAACCAAACAATGTTTGGAAACGCAAGCAAATTCGCTTCAAACACTTGCCAGCCGTTGCCGCGACTGGCTCACTTCGCTCGCTCGGCTCGTGTGCTTTTCCACATACTAACCTAACCTACTGAATAGAGGGCAAGATTTTACTAACTAATATAAAAAGCGTTAATATACAGAGCGTCACACGGCTATGCCACACGGAGGGAAAGTACCGTAAATACCGTAGATAGAAAATCGTACTTAAAATAGACTTCATTTTGATTTTAAAACCAATTCGAACTACATTCAAAGATTTTTAAATATTCGCCGGTCTAAACCGGGAATCGAACCTTCACATGTGAAAAAAAACACCTGTAATTTTACTATGTATACTGATCGAAAACCTCAATCATAATAGAGAGAGAGCGCAGGGCATTGGCCGTACGTTGTAATATGTTGTCCGGCAGGTTTGCGCACTGTGATGGGGATGTTAAAGCTGCCCTTTTCAAGGCGTTTTGTCAGACCTTTTACACGTGTAATCTGTGGACAAGCTACACTAAAAAGCCGGTCAATGCTCTGCGTGTTCAATATATCAATGGATTTAGGATGTTCCCCGGCTAGTGAAATTACAGGCACATGGGATTTGCCAACTTGTATCTCAGAATGACGGGCGCAGTGGCAGTGCCCCGCAGATCTTTGCGATTTAAAGATCTGCAACTGTTATGGATACGCGTGTAGCTCACCATCAGGCGCACTACTTGTTCGAATTACAAATTTAAAAATCTGTAATTCATTACTTGCACGTTTGTAGCGGCGTAAAGATTG
>NW_020653719.1:12956885-12974916 GCF_003589595.1 Hyposmocoma kahamanoa | reverse complement strand
CTAGACTTTTATGTTAAAAAAGCTTGCAACGTCGCGTCGTGTTGATAGCGAAAAGCAAGAGGAGACCGCTAAAGATTTTAAGATAAGTAAGTTTATTTGTCAAACACGAGTTTTATTTTTTAGTTATACAATTATTATTCGCATTGGCGAATTCATTTGTTTATCTGTACACATATCATGAACCCCTATGATGTATTAAAAAACCGCAAATGACGACCGTTCGTTAGAACAAATTTCTTATCTGTGAAAATGTTATTATTGCTTCATTAAAACATCGAATTCGATGTTGTTATTACGTTCAAATTTCGAACATCTCTGAAAAACAAAACAATTTGATTCGACCTCAATTCTAATATCAGTCGAGATGAAGTTTTGTTCAAATTGAAATGTCAATAGCAAACAACCGTTACTTTATATCGAACGATATGACAGTTGGGGTCGATTCCCGATTAAAAATAAAAACTACGGTTGTGTGACATGCGTGAGAAAAGTTTTTATTTGCCGCCATTTCGCCAGTCGTAACATGCGCTTCTTGAACACATCACAGAGAGCTTATAATATGTGTGTAGATAAAGCAGTGTATGTAACTGTACATAACCAAGCATTAAAACACTCGTGTGAAACCCACACTCATATTTTAATTCCTTTCATTATGTAATAGTCGCATAAACTACTATTAGGAACCATAGACAGCGGAACTTGAAACATAAGCACGTTGTTAACGCTTGCTTTAAAAACCAAACTTTTTAGCTGCTTTTCGTTTAAACGCCCACCTCTACACATCGACTCATCCAAAGAACAGAGTCCGATGTGATTACATAGCATAAATAGTATAATATACATTGACTTACAAATAAATGGACGACGGGTCTAATACAAAAACCACGAAAAAAATGTCCCAAGTCAACCTATTTAAACGTAGTGACATATAAAGGAATATGAAAAAGCTAAAACGTTGAATTTAAATTGTAATGTCATCGCAGTACTGCCTAATTTTGCTTGCTTCGCTGTCAATCGAACAAACGAAGACTAAAGCGTGAATGACGCTCTGTATACGATTTTAACGCCCTACAAGTTCAGACACTTTTTAGCGCGGACCCGACGTCCATATAATTGTAAGTTAATGATAATATATAATATAATCATTCAAAATAAGGCTAATCGATAGGTGTTTTCAGAATTTTTATATCTTACTTCGTTTCGGAAATATAAAATTGAACACTGGCCAATCTGATACCTTCTGTAGATATACAGAGAAGAACAACGAACTAAATGTACAATATCCTGACAGTAAGCAGTCTTGTACATAGGTCTTTGTTCTACGGATGAGTCGACATGAGTAATGCGGTGTCGCTTTTAGGGTCGTAATCTAGAACTCTACTCAATGCTCAAGTCAGGATTTGAGTATGATTTAAAGCACTCGAAATCATACTCAAGTCTCTGCCATTAGGGTAGTATTTCCAATGCTTGTGTTTCCAGTGCAATCCTGACTTGAGCATTGAGTAGAGTTCTAGAATACGACCCTTAATTACGCACCACAGCACCCCCTCCCCGCTTCGTCTTGTGGCCCTTTGTCCGATGAGCCGTTTCAACGCACTAGGTGGCATGTAATTCTAATTTATATGTAATAGAAAGCAGCGTCACCGTTCAGGTATCGCAAAGCCGTAAGGTAAACACGGTTTGCAACTTATTTTATTTTAAAGTTTCACTTCCAATGTGCACAAGGTTACATTTCCAATACTATGTCCAAAATTTAAGAACTCTGAACATACCAAGTTTTTTATTCAGTAAGTAATTATGGGCTATGTCTTACTATATCCCTGTAAAAAATACTATGACAAAGACTTAATTAATAACGGCTTACAAACTTCAGAAATAAGTCTATTCATAATATTAAAATTCTTTATCGCGACGGAGGGCCTCAAAGGTCTTTTTTGCATATTTTTGTCAACACGTCAAAAACATAAAATTTAATTTTAAAGAAATTTAAAATATGCAAATTAAATTTAACGACTGATATAGACTGATAATTTTAAACGAATTTGATATAAAAAATATATACCACCAACAATACCTACTAACTTCTCTTCTCCCTTTCTCTTCATTCATTTCGTACATTGTACTATGATTTATTATACGTATGTATTTATCAAGCTATTCTTTAATTACACCCCCGTTGGTGTAGAACTCCTTGTGAAAGAGTTCATCCTGGCAAGTACTGCCACCTTGCCTATTTCTACCGCTAAGCGGTGAAGCGAGCATTACTGCGTTCCGGTTTTGAAGGATAAGGGTGTTGGTGAAAGTACAGGCACATAGGACTTATCAACGTAAGTCTCAGGGTGATAGGCGCAGCGGCATCAATATCGATTTTCTTCTTTTTTATAATATCAACTGACGAATAAGTCATGCACCTGATGATAAGCTACACGCCTGTCCATAACAGTTGCAGTGCCACTCAGAGCTTTACATCGTAAGGATCTGAGGGGCACTGCCACTGCGCCCCCGTCACTCTGAGATAAGTCTCCTGTACCTGTAATGTCACCAGAATCCTTGCCCTTTAAAACCAGAACGCAGTAGGTAACGCTAGTGCTTGGTGGCAGGTAGGTAAGGTATTTCCCTAGACGAACTCTTTCACGAGGAACTCTAAGGCCGCCTGTTGTCGCCGCTACACGAATATTTGATATTTTTGTTATATTACATCTTTAAATTTGTGTTATGGTACAATAAAGTATTTACACACACACATTAGCTTGTGATAATGTATTTACATTACAGTTCTGTATCGTCGTTGTAATAGCTAATGCGCAATAAAGTACATTGCATCAATTATTTCAACCTCGTACGTAACGTAGTCGTAATATAGAAAATCACCTAAGACGATTCGCCGTAGGACAAGCGGGATTAACTGTTTTGGTACATCAAATGGTTTGTGTATTTACTGTTAAATAAACATCTTACATAACATTCTCTACTGGGATTCAACTACCATTGCAACTGGACTTTAGCAAAATAACACATAATAATACACACTCATAGCCCCGCACTAGGGAAACCCTGTATCGCAGGTGTCATGAACATACATATAGACAGCCACAAATTACACCCAAACTCACGAGATAAATAGATGTAGGTCTTACAAATATTTCTCCCGGCCCGGGAATCGAACCCGAGACCTCTGCGTGGCAGTCCAGCGTGGTAACCGTTCGGCCACGGAGGCAGTTTATTATTATAATTGCAATAAAACGAGTGGTTTATAAAAAAAATTGCAGAATTGGGGCCCAAGGCAACTTAAGTACTTACTCGCTATATAACTTTGGGCACGGGATGGGACAATGCTCAGTGCCTCTGTAGCCCTCAGGTGTTGGTCCTGTACCGTTATATTCTATAAATTTGACGAACTCCTCTTTTGTTGGCGGTTTCACCGCTTCTTTGTTAACCCAGTTGCCGGCCGCCCAATAAGGTTCATAACCGTAGTGAGGACGGTAACTGGGGCCCCAAGTGGGTCCAAGCCTCCCGCGTTCACTAAAACACAAAACTTTGACTTAAATTTTTCATTTAAGCGTAATAGTTTTTAAACCATTTTCAAGTGTGTACCGCAACTCCCCTATAGATATATTTAGTAGCAGTAGAGCTCTTGTAATAGAGTTCGTCCAGGGAAGTACGACCATCTACCTACTTCTGCCGCCAAGCAGCAATGTTAGCATTCCGGTTTTGAAGGGTAAGGGTGCTTGCAGGTGAAATCACAGGCACATGGAGCTTGTCAACTTATGTCTCAAGGTGATGGGCGCAATGGTAGTGCCCCTCAGATCTTTGTGATTGCTCTGAGTGGCACTGCAACTGCTATGGACAGACGTGTACCTTACCATCAGGCGCACGTATTTTCCGTCCCGTCACTTGATATTATAAAAAAAATTGCATTTCTGAGTTTGAACTATGAACCACATTTATATGGCGAACGGCTATGGAGTAGATTGTCTGCCTGCAGACTTAATCCCTGAATGCTATAACTTGATTGATAACTTGAGCCTTTTCAAGGCGAGAGTGTAAAGGCATTATTTAGGTGCGCATGTATATACATATTTTCCATCTAGTAAGATGGAGATCAATTGCGCACTTTTTTTTCTCCTTCGATATACCATTATGTAATTTTAAAAAGAACACTCAGAAAAAATTCTTTCTGTCCGGCCGTATTCGAAGCGACGTCATCTAGCATACCGTGCCAGTTGCTATCGCTATACCAACTAAGCCACGGAAAGACTTTTTTACGACTTTTTAGTCGTAGCCATCTATGAGAAATCTATGAGAGTTTTATCACCCAGTTAGATAACTTTACAGCTACCGGCCCTGGTGAGAGATGAGATCGATTGATCGAAAAAAGTCGTTGAAAAACCAAATACAAAGACTCGACAACAAGCACATAGAAAAATTCGTGAGGTCCGCTGATTCGTTCCGTGGCATAGTTGGTATAAGCGTTTGGCACGGTATGCTAGAAGACGTCGCGTCGGTTCGAATCCGGCCGGATCGAAGGAATTTTTTCTGAGTGTTCGATCTTTGTATTAATCATTATAACAAACTAGTAGAGTAATTTCACATAATAAAATATTTGAATATCAATTTTATAAAAATAAAATAATCTCAGTACAGTGTACTAAAAAAACCGACCTCAAAAGTACGTGGAATTATGTCTATTTGCTAGGTTTTATTGAAATATCCTCTAGTTCGCCACTATACAGGACTTGACACTGGAGATAATAAAAATCGGTTCTCACTACTCAAAGTATATTGTATAGCAAAGTATACGCCTTGAATTGGAGAAATAGCAAAATCAACCATTAAAATAATTGCTCCTTAAGTAAAATTTAGGCGCTATTTATAAAAATGAATCTTCATGCGTGAACAGCCACCCTTAGAGGTGGATAATTTTCTTCAAAATGAAATGGGACCACTATGGAAGTATCATTTCCAACAAAAAAGAATCATGAAAATCGGTTCACAAATACCGGAGTTATCGCGTAACATACTTACAAAAAAACATACAGTCGAATTGAGAATCTCCTCTTTTTTGAAGTCGGTTAAAAAGAATTTAGTCTTAAAAGCTACCCGGATAAGTTTACGATGTAGATCGTGGTAACGTCTACTTCGTGAATGAAAGGTGTCAGTGCCAACCTCACCCCGAGTACAATTGTACTCGTTTCGTCTGAACCATTTCTGCCCTACATCATTCATAAATAACGCATTTGTATTTCGGTGACTTTCGAGACATTGGCAACGAGCGAAGCGAGCTTTTGCTGCCGAGCGAAACACACCTTTTCACCTCACTATAGCGAGGGAAATGGTAGATGAAAGAAAAACAGTTGAACTATAAAACATCAGTTTTTTAATTAAAAGAAAAAGTTTATCTTTGTATTCGTTCTGAATGTACAACCTCATCAATTTTTATTCTTACTTGTACTTTTATTTTGCGCGATTAAGTGATTATTGAAATTATTTTAGTTCTTCGATGAATTAAAATAATTTAATAAACACAGTTATCATTATCAATTTAATATCTTCAATAATAAGAATAAAATACACCAACGGATTTATATTACATAAATAACTTATGTACGACAAGTCACGCGATTTGTTGAACGTGTCATCATCTTTTTTTTCCTCGAAACAAAAAATCATAAACCTTTTCCACGAAATTTCTAATGAGAAAGAAAGCCTTTCCGAGCTAGTGAGGTAAAAAGTTCTTTTTTTGCTTTAAAAAAAAATCAGTTACCCTGTCTTCGTTCAACAATAAAACAAAAACTACATAAGTTATAACAAAACCGAATAGAGGGGGTCGTAGATCTCGTTTCGCTGATCCCAGATATGTTTATAACCCAATTTCGTCAAAATTAACGATTACTTTAGTTATGACATGGAGTAATAAACGCAAGAGGACTGCAAATCTAGATACAAGACAGCCTGGTCGGGTATTTAGTACCTATTGTGTACACCAGATGTCGCAACGCGTACCAAATAGCTATTTTTGTAACTAATTTGATTTACATTGACAAGCTGCAACTTATTAAAGCTACTCTAATTTTTAGTGATAACAAATAAATCAATTAGATGGTGCTTATTGCATAGTCGCAGAATGTCCACTTCGCAAAATGTCAACCTTCCGCAAAAAGTCCATTTCTCAGAATGTACCTTTCGCAAAATTAATTCATTTTAATTTTTATTAATTTAAATTTTTCTCACATTTGTCTGATACTAAAAGGAGTGTATGTGCAATTGGTTATTGGTTACCTATCAGTAGTCCGAAATGACATTTTCCAGAAATAACGTTTGGTCGAATTTTCATAACCTCGAAAGTAATTTTGAGAGGAAAATGTTTTTTCTTTTAAACCTCACTTAACCTAACTTAATCGAACCTAATCGTGTCTTTGCGATAAACATTCAACATATCCTGAAAGAACAACTGTTTCGTTATAATTTGGTTTTCGGTGTAATGAAAATTCGAACAAACGTTATTTTGGACAGAAAATTTTCGACTTTGTGGTAGGTTACATTTTGCGAAAGGTACATACTGAGAAATTTTACTTTTTGCGTGGGGTAGACATTTTGCGAAGTAGGCGTTCTGCGACCGAGGGTTTTCCGTGCCGGCTATTCTTTTATTTTGTTTAGGAGTAGCGCCATCTATCCACGTTAATTTATAAATTAGTTTGTGATTCACGATGTCTTCTATTGACACACATATCTGTCAAAGCTCAGAAAATAATTGTAATTGATGATCAACATATGAATAATATTACAAGGGAAAAAAAACTTTAGTTATATTTCGTATTAAAGAGGAATCAATTTATATCCACGGCTATTTATAATAATATAATCTACTTCCAAGATTATTGATCAGGGTCATCTAAATATAAGACGGAATCTTGACCTTTATCGGAAGGAGATTAGCGGGCCTGTTATTAGGCCACGGTTATGTTATCATCATTGACTTACAAATAAATGGACGACGGGTCTAATACAAAAACCACGAAAAAAATGTCCCAAGTCAACCTACTCGAAATTTAAATTGTAATGTCATCGCAGTATCGCGCTGTCAGTAGAACAAATGAAGACTAAAGCGGAGTTTGGCGCTCTGTATACGATTTTAGCGCCTTACAAGTGCGGACACTTTTTAGCGCGGACCCGACGTCCATATAATTGTAAGTCAATGGTTATCATGAACAGATTTATTCCCGATACATTTTAAAAGGAACACCTATGAAGAATTCTATTGCCATTGCAATGTAATAATGGCATTTAATGGCAACGAGACTAACCCAAGCATGGTTTAACATAGTCTTTTTATTCCATCCTATAAGTGTTTAACGGTGCTTTACAATATTTATGTACACTTTTTTCTTAAAACAATAAAATTAAATTAAAAATTCAGTAATTCACTCTCGCCTTGAAAAAGCTCAACTGTGTTCAGAGTATATTTTTCTTGCACAATAATTGAAGTCAAGTTTTACCTTGCCACCGTTTCCATTTTAACTTATTTAATTATTTTTTTTAATTTTAATGAGCTTTTGACGCCATTTTACAAAACTAAAGCGGCCCGTCCATTAGCGAATACGTAAGCCGTGTTAGCCAGCATGTCGTCCGTCTGTTTAGTTTATTTCAATGTTGAACGTCACAAACCCCTGACCTCTCAAAATCGGTTTTCCGCAATGGTTATGGGACGATTCTCATAGCCGTTTTTACTAAAATACGGTTTACATCACATCTATACGAGGGTATAATGGGCATAGAACACGAAAGAGAAAAATCTGGTTTGTTGAGCCTCTCTGACGCACGAATATAATAGTCATAAATACGCCAAACGATTGCGTCGACGCAATGTTTAACGCGATCGTGTTACGACGTACTATAAGTAACAATAACATTACGATTGATTCCGTTATAGTTATTTTAAGCCCGTTGTCCGTTCGTCCTGGGAAGTACTGCCACTTTACTTATTCCTGCCGTCAAGCAGGAATGTGAGCGTAACTGCGTTCCGGTTTGGAAGGGTAAAGGTGCTGGTCAAATTACAGGCACATGGTACTTGTCAACTTATGCCTCAGGGTGACGGGCGCAGTGGCAGTGACTCTCAGATCTAAAGCTCTGAATGGCACTGCAACTGTTCTGGACAGGCGTGTAGCTTACCATCAGGCGTACGACATGTTCGTCCCGTCTAATTATAAAAAAGATTTGTCCTAATGATTTGTCCTACCGCCACTTCAAGTAGAGGCCATGGGTTCTAATCATGACTCGCATCTCTGAGGTTCTCGGAACTTGTGTGCAAAATTTAACTAAGAGAAGACCCGTGTCCAGCAGTGGGACGTATAAATGGGTTGATAATGATGATGATAGTGTTTTCCAAATCATACTTTTCATTTCGTCTAATTGCTCCTACAGTTGATTCTCCACTACCTTGCCTCCTGTCTACCGTCCTGTTCACCACCTTTCTTGTATTGTTTACCGGTAGTGCCTGAGACAACGTAAATGCTTCGAACTTTGGCATACATTGAACTGGAAAACAAAGGACATAATAATCACCAATAATCTATGCAAACCTATACATACATTCTCCTAATGAGGGTATAAAACCACAAATCACAGGCTCAATGTGGACTTTTTCATGTTTTTCTTCATATTAACAAGTAGTTTACAGAGATCATGAGTTAAACGATTAGTGGTAAACGTCCGCGTACTACTCGATATAGGTAATATATCATACAGGGTGTAATCGTTAAGTGTGTCCAGGCGATTACTACCTAAATATAATAAGTATCAACAACCTTTCACCTGATATCAAAAGCACGAGTACAATGACATCGATAACTTTTTTTAAATGAAACTAGAAATAATTATAACGTTAAGCGCCCCCGTATACTGCCGCCATTACTTGAAAGGTCGCATGTGTGACAAGGTGCACGAAATAAAAGCGAAATTATTCGGAATATTCATCATAGTATAATAATCTGTCAAAAGATTGAGAATTTGCACATAAGGATTACACTTTGAACATTTAATAAATTATTTGCATTTTATCTTTGGTAGATTCAAGTTTGTTTCTCTTTTAATAAATCGTTTTAATAAATATAATTAACGTTGTTATTTTAATTTAAGATATGTTCATTATTAAGAGATTAATGTATCCATGAAGCAAATTCTATCCACAATATTTAAAGTATTTTCCCTCCGTGTCACATAGGACACCCTATATAAATCCATATCAGTCAGTTTATAATTATTTTTTTTCGTAATTATTTATTTGTGCTAATTTCTACAACGCATGACAAGAAAAAAAGTAAATTGTGTCCAGCAGCAGGGGGCCTTAGTCTCGATGCACAAAATCTGTAGTTACGGCCGTTTTCCCACTATGGATAACTTACAGACTTGCTCTTATCGGGGTTAGAACTAAGAATGTATGACAATACGATTTGTATTTTCGAACCCGTCTATTCGTTGACCGATATCAAGAGTCAATGATATTATAGTTATAGAGTACTCCCGTAGATCATCCGTATAATGAGAAAACAGCCGTACCTATGGATTTCGTACTTCGAGTGTAGAGCCCCAGGACCGTACAAGCTAGTTAAACAAATTACTTACGCGAAAATATAAGCCCCTGAAATACTGTTATGCAATAGTTCATTTTTAAATTGTCTTTAAATTATCACAATAACATTCCGTACTCAATGTGCAAAGTGATTTTTAAGCATTAGAATATTGAATTTTAATTTAAAACTTTGGTTCTCAACACACTTCTCTCGCACATCAATTTATAAAACCAGACGTGACATCGATGTAGGTATATGCTTAGAATAATAACGCATAGAAACCTAGTCCGCACACGCTAAGTGAGACAAATTGAAGCGCGCCCAATGGGCCTACACGAGCGGGCGGGCCTTCAGTGCTCAAGGTCAACTTGCACCGCGAACAGCTCCAGAATTTTAATTAGAAATGACGAAATGTGCGGTAAATGAGTGTAATAATACGTCAGACAAACATAAAATAGATACTAACATCACATTCCACAAGGAAGTAATGCGTTTCAACTTGTATTTTTATATAAATATTCACTAAAACCGAAAATTAACCTACTACTAAAACTAGCCAAATTCATGTAAATTTGATTTTTGCCTCACTTGTGACAGTTCGTTTGATATGAAACTATCATTCTATGCGTTATTATTCTAAAGGTATATGTAAGTACAGCATACCAGTAGCATTTGACGTTAACATTATGTTGTAATAAAATTTTTCGTCCTTCGGGACTGACTAAGGCGTCTAATTGGCCGTAGTGTCGGATCTTAGATTTGAATTTTTCTTCAGTAATTTAATTTTCTGACATATTTTCGCGGGAAATCGGTACGTTCTTACGGGGGCCATTTTGACTCCTCATTCTATTAGCGGTTAATTAATTTTTTTTTTTAATATTTGTTTTACGGCATCGGAATAAATTCACCAAACCTAATTTTCAATGAGTTCTTAATTTGTTTTAATGCTCGTGGTGATTTCTTGTTTGCCATTGGTCTTTCGTCCACTACATGGTTGGCCAACGGTCGAAAACGCTACCCTTTATCTCTATATCCCTAACGCTAGATTAACCTATTGGTCTATCGTAACAGTTCAAAGGATTGTAGTAAAAAGTGTACCAAAAATTATATAAAACATATTTTGAATGAAGCACAGACTTATTTTTTCTAACAAATCTTTTTATTTTTTATATTCACTAATTAAGCAAATATTGGAGACTCTCTAACTGGTAGCTGAATTAGTGAAACCAATTATTATTTATGTTATTGTAAAGCAACCAAACTCTCCCGACAAAATATTACGAAGATCGAAAGCTCTATCTCTATTTGTATATTACATCCTTTAATTGAACAAAAAATTTAAAAAAGGTTTTATTCTATAGAGCCAACAAGCTGTTGTACAACATAATATATCAAACCTAATTTTGTCAGATATGCGCCGGAATATGTATTAAAAAATAACATGAAAAAGAAAACACACAAAATGTGTCGTTCAAAGCTCTGCTTGCTTTGTTTGCTTGCTGCATTAAGTCAGAAAATTAAGTTCGAAAATACATTTCAGTCAACAGACAGAACAGCAAGTTTTCCATCGAAATTCACCGAGTAATAACGCATATCTTTTCCAATATATCAATGGAGCTGTAACACTTCAAAAACAGACGAAGAACTTTTAAATCTATCTACTAAGAACTTTATAAACAGATTAAACAAAAACTGTCATACAGTCAAAATGCTCACTAACATCAATGTTCATAATTGCGAGATCTATGGTGTTACTTTTCTTCCATTGTAAAGGCAATCGAATAGGCACCAGATACTTAAAAACAAAGAAAAGGCCGTAACATAATAGTAATAACATTTTTCTTCTTTCGGGATCGGCTAAGATGTATAGATCATTCTGCCAAATCATACATTTTAATTTTTTTTTTTTAATTGTGTTTATTTTTATATTACTACAATCAAAATGCCTGAAAGAAACAATAACCTTGTCTTCCAGTAATTATCCCAACATAAAATACCGAATTTAATAAATAACTGCAATATTCATTTTAAAAAATACCATGATGTTCATGTGATATAAATTAATAGACTGTCTGTGAAACCCAAGGGCTACCTTGCCCAACGTATTAGAATAGTTATACAAAGGGGGAACGCTGCTGGCATCTTGGGCACCTTGGCGCGGGAACCTAATTTTAATCATTTAATTTGAACCTAGTTTTAGTTGCAATTATCCTAACACGTCAAATGTAACTTTTAACATTAATGACGTATTGCAAAAACAACAAAACTCTCTTATATTAGCTATTGTCTAACTGGTCGCTGACCTACTTGTACTTAGTTAATTACTTGGGTTAAATAGTGGTTAGAAAGCACTCACAGGCCAACCTCGCTACTGATCCGTTACTACTTGTCCTGTACTGTATATACCTGCTTAAAATTATCATTTAATGCTTAAAAATCACTTCACAGTCTATGGTTTCGTGTTATAACGACGATTTGCTTTACTTCTAAAATCGTATCCTTGGTATAATAGAACCATATGACATCATACGTCCTATGTTTTTATCACATGAAACTCACAAAAATAAAACGAATTACTTGAAACAAATTAATTAAAAGTTAACGATTTCGTAGAATGTGATAGAGTTCGTAGAGATAAGGCCTTATTACACAAAGGCTGCGAAATCTATACAATTGAAAATATTTGTATTTAGAAATGACTTAAAAAATTTAACGCTAAATTTCAATTCAATGCCAAAGTAAGTTAATTAAAATATCGTCAAGGTTAAACAGATTTTATGGTTTTTATGGTTATTAATTTCGTTAGTTTGAATTTTTGATTAGGTTCAACGTACTGTTGGAATTTTATTCAAAGATAAACATGGAGGAGGTAGAGTACTATTACAATAATGTCACTACTTATTTTGTACAAAAGTAATTGCGCATTTGACCTCCATCTCATCTGATGGAAAATGACGATGAGGACGACGTTGTAGCATGCACACCTAAATAACGCCTATTCATTCTCGCCTTGAAAAGATCCAAGTTACAGCGACTGGAGCTCTAAGGTTAATATTATGGATATCTTCTTTCTTAATGAAATTATGTATATTTTTACGGGCATACAAATATTTGAGTAAATGTACTGTGATGCCAAAGTCGTGATTTAATTTTTCTATGCGAGAAACCCGAGAACCTAAACGGTACACAGAACGAATCGCCCGTTTTATATGGTTTGTATTTTTCCATACTTATATGGTTGTATATAAGATCCATGTGCCTGTAGTATCACTTCGGGACATGGCTATGGCGGCAATAATTCTCTGGACGAACTCTTTCTCAAGAAGCTCTAAAAGCTACCAAATAGTTATTTAACTTACGTAGATTTAGTCTAGAAAAATCTCATGTGCAATTCTGTGGCCTTAACAAATGAGGAATATATGTATGTAGACCGACAAAGTTAGTACATACGAAAGTGAGTTTCCAATCAATGTACATCAAATATGCATTTTCTTCAAGAAAAAATGTTACCCGCGCCGCCGACATAATTCTTAACAAACTCGTCCCGGTATAATTTCATTTCATATTTCTGGCGCGCGTTCTTGTCGTAGGCGAAAAAAAACTTTAAAGGACATAATATTAATTTAATCTTTATTACTAACAACCATAACTAAGTAAAATTATAATAATAGTTTTACTTAGAATTATTTATTTATTTTCTCGTTATATGTAATGGCCATTTTAGGTTTTTTTAATATTATTCCCTTTTTTACATATAAGTTGTGATAGTGTGTGGTCGCAGCCCACCCTGTACTCGCATTGCATACGTTGCCGTGGTCTAAACTCATGTATAACGCATAACGCATGTATAAACAAATCACAAGTTACGTCATCGGAAACTGTCGTTGGTACTTCCGCCCACCTTCCGACGGACATGTTAGTCTAGGTAACGGACGAGCGCTCGAATGCTCGATTACCAAACTTGCACACACGCCCGCTTCACCGAATATTGTAACGGTAAGCTATGTGACAGTGAATATTACAGTTTTGTTCAACGACATTGGCTCTTATTTACTCGGCACCTTCCAGAAGAATAAAAAATAAGAATAAGGAAGAGTAATAATTAGAATAAAGATTAACATTTTTTAGTAAAGACAATTATTTTATCCCTATGTAGAGGAATCTTTGTCTACCGATGGAGAGTTCCTCTTTCTATCATCTCATGCTCTAAGTAGCACCATAATCAAAAGAAATTTCTCGTCACACGTTTTTTTCTGTTTTTCCCTTCGCGGTAATCCTTTTCTTATGGTCCATAACAGTGACAGTGCCACTCAGAGCATTAAATCACAAAGATATAACGGACTCACCCTCTGCGTCTGGAGACATAAGTTGACTAGTTCCATGTGCCCGTAATTTCACCAGCACCCTTATCCTTCAAAACTGGAACGCAGTAACGCTCATATTACAACTTAACAGCAGAAATAGGTAAGGTGGCAGTAGTTCCCTGGGTGAACTCTCTTTCGCAAGGTGCTCAGCTACTAAAGCCTGCAGGAAGTAAATAACAAAGCCAAGTATACTAAAGTAACAGGAACCATGGATTACTTACAATTACCTGTATGCTTAGTAACTTTGTCCTTGAAAAACTATTAATTTATTAAAAAAAAACAATTAAGAAACTGAAAAATGCATGAGCCAGATCCACATTTGTATAGCAAAGAAAATAACAAAAATTGCAAGAGAAAGTCCAAATTATGCCATTTGTAAAACCTGCATTTAAGCGCTTAAGTTTTACCGCATTGTTATACGAGTACCTAATTCTCAAAAGTGTGCTGTGCTTCAGTTATACTTTTAACTTTGGCCTTTCTTATCATAAGTGGCTACAGAGAAATTTCATCTTAAATGCAAAGTTCTCTTTGCACTTTGAATAGCACGTCTCTAAGTGCTTGTCAGTATCCAAACATATTTACTCGTTGATTTACGTTGACATACATACACAAAACATGTGAGGACATGCCAACCATCTTTAGCAATCACGTGCCTCCACAATAGCCCGCTTTCAAGAGCTATTGAGTATTTAAATAACATCTACTATCTTACCTTTCGTAACGTTACTCCGGTGATGATGTTCAACCATTTAGATAGCCTTAAGAGAACAATGGTCCTAGTTTGAATTGCAACGCAATATAGAAACTTCAGGTTGTGGTTCATCAGTTTCCCGGCAAATTATAATAATAATAATAATAACGCACACACTCAACATAGCCCCGCACTAGGGAAACCCTGTGTCGCGGGTTCCATGAACACACACATAGACAACCACAAATTACACCCAAACTCACGAGAGAAATAAATGTAGGCCATACAAATATTTCTCCCGGCCCGGGAATTGAACCTGGGACCTCTGCGTGGCGTCAAGATGTTTTGTGACTCCACTTGTTTGTTATTAATATTGATACATGGGTCGAACAACATTCTTTCGATCTGACTGGAGTAACCAGCGCCTGTTGCCATCCTGATACACCGTGTCAGCAAATCGTACAAATTTCTCTATGCGCTTATTACAGATCTTTGGGTTTGAAAAGGTTTTTTGCCAACAGACCCAACTGTGAGAAATTTATGACAATTTATATCTAATGCTCGTACCTTTAACGTTCCACACGTCCATGTTCCCAAAGAATACGCTATGTATTATAAAGGAATGTATGCGAGTAATTTTTCCGTTGCCTTTTCAAATCCCCACCTCCCCGATCTTTTGTGCTCTTTTCACGTATACGAGACAAATTGCATAGCAGTACTGTAGCAGTACTACAGTACGCAGAAATATTTTGTGACAAAGTTAACTTTTCGAAGGAAAATACTGTTTACAGTAGCAATCTGAATTAGTTTTACAAGTCTGAGATTTGTGCTAAACTAATTTGGTACTTAAGGAGTTTTTTTATGATACCAAGTAACGGGACAATCGTGTCGTTTGCCTGGTTTTGAGCGACACACCTGTCTATAGGAGTTGCAGTGACACTCAGAGCTTTAAATTGCAAAGATATGAGGGACACTGCCACTGCGCTTGTCACCCTGTGTCATGCACATGAGACTTATAACTTATGAGTTTACAAGTCTCGTGTGCCTGTTATTTCACCAGCACAATTACTCTTCAAAACCGGAACGCAGTAATACTCGCATTTCTTCTCTGGACGAACTCTTTCGCACTGCTACTAATACGTCAAGTAATACGACAAGTGTGGTGACTGCCTTATCAACAAGGTCTCCATTTTATTTTTTATGTGCAAAAAAGAATATCCCATTCATTCTTAGTTTTATGTGAATATATAGAATTCAGATGCGGTTAGAATTTTGAAGTTTGAGCTTTGAGTTTGCTGTTTAAGCTCTAAAGGCTACATACGGTCTGGTGCTGCTGTAATAATTAATAACAACGTGCTAGACAACCACATCAATTGCCTGGTCTCAAACTAAGGAATCGCCTGTACTATGAATACCAAAGCAACGGAATTCACTCTGGGACACGTTCATTTCTTAAATTGGTACCGGGAATCGACCTCGGGATCTCCTCATCTGTTCGAATATTATACAAAGTCAAAGTCAAAGATCATTTATTCCATAGTTAAAATAAATTTACACTTGAAAACGTCACATTGCTCGTTCACCACGCTGACTTCCCTGAGAAGAACGAGCAAGAAACTCTAGGGATTGTTCTTTTCAAATAAACTTAAATGCTATGGAATACACTTTGAATCAAATTTGTGTGGATTCTGGAGCCGTGTCGTCTTTCCATACATCTTTATCTAACACGTAGTCTTCAATTTTGTAATATGACTTTTCGATCAAAATATTTTTAATGTAGTTTTTAAACTTAGGAAATGATAATCTTAATATATGCTCCGGAATGTTATTGTAAAAACGTATACAGTTCCCCATAAAAGAGTCGTTTACCTTGGTTAAACGAAAACTTCTGATTCTTTACAGGTATGGTAATGGAATGGTAAAATACGTTTATTACTACTACTGGATCGGTCCAGCGAGTGTTGAACCAAATCAGTGTCAGTCAGATAAATAATGAAGTCGTAAGTAAGTAAACTAACTAAACAATAATTATTCTACATCGACCTGATAAAGGTCATTTTCTTTTCATTTCGGGACGCATACGTCTGTCACTCACTCGGCTAGGGCCCATTGACAACCAGCGTTACAGCCTAGTCTTGGTTGTGACTTTAGCTGAACGGGATCCTTTTGCATACGCCACAGCCGTACACATATCAGTGTAGTATTATGCAACATGTTGTTTAAATGTCGTTATGCTGTTTTTTTTAGTGTTATTTCTGTTTTTATTTATATAAGTCTTGTTTGTGCCTTTTTTGTAAATTGTGGCGTTGCCATAAATGTTTTCTATTTTATTCTATTTTATAAACTCGGTTATAGGGTAGGAGTAGTGGAGAAATATAACCGAAGTCGGAGTATAAAGTAGATTATTAGAATTTCCTCACTATTATAACCCTTTCTCAACGCCTGACACTAAGTTTGATTGATGTGGGCTCCGATTATTAAGTCTCCGTGGCTCCGTAGTGTCTCTGAAAGAGTTGAAGAGAATATAGAACTACTTAGCTAGAGCTGTAACATTTAATATCAATGAATAACATGGATATCCTCGAGATCATTGTGGACGGATATCTTCTACGCGAACGCATACCGGCCGCTAGGAATGGGTAATATATAGCTTTTTCTGAATATCGTATCGAAACTATATATCAATATTTGAAATCGGATTTCGAAACTGTATATTTTCTGAAACTATATATTCATGGATACAGCCCGCGTAGGTGCTGCGACAAATTACGAAATTATATAATTATATATAAATAGGATATAGTTTTACAAGAGCAATGCTCGCCAATGTTAGTATATTTGCAGTTTCGAAGACACACAAAAAATGGTTTCGCGTTGATATCCACGCAGTGAATATTTGATAAGAAGCAATATCGGTATATACTTGGAAAATATATGATTTCGTGTTGGTATCCACTCGGCTTGATTCGGCATCGCTATACAATACGCGATGCGGAGCTATATCGATATATAGTTTCTAAGATACACGATATCAAATATTCGATAATGCCACAATATATAGTTTGAATAACTATACGATTTGTAACGCTCATTCCTACCGGCCACGCCAACTACTTGGTCGAAATTCCCTTCAGGCGTACGAAGCTCTTTTCGTCATTTATTATACGCACAGACCAGGAAAGGAATTCCCTGCCTGCGGCCGTTTCCAAGCACATACTCGTACAACGCGAGTATTTTGTGGTATCCGGAGTACTAGCAGTAGAGAGAAAAAGTTTGTCCGGGTAAGTACTTACCCGGACAAACTTTTTACAAGGAGCTCTACTGTAAGCTCTGCCACCTTACCTATTTCTGCCGTCAAGTAGTACTTAATGTGAGCATTACTGCGTTTCCATTTTGTTGGGTAAGAG
>NW_020653719.1:12916674-12956485 GCF_003589595.1 Hyposmocoma kahamanoa | reverse complement strand
CCAACAAATGCAAAATAAACACATAGTTTATTGATATCCAATAGCAGTTACGTAAATCGCGACTCTAACAGTTAGTCACGGGGTGATTTTTTTATGATTTATGCGGGACTGAATTCGGGCGAAGCGTTATGGCGTGTAAGGAGATTTATGGAGACCAATGGTGATATCAAAGCACAGCCAATTGAATGTTAATTTAGAGATTGATATATTGCCCCAAAAAAAATTCTAACAACATTTGACTACGACATCGGGATCCTCCAAACTGCGAAAATGTGTCTTATACAACCAAATGACATCGTTGCTATAACATTTCTGATTTCTATTTAATTAAATAATATTAATAATTTTAGGCCTTGGGGGAGGCGGGACTCTAAAATAGATAACTATAGTAAGCACTAAAGGGCACAGGCCTCTTCGATGCACTTAGATTAGAATTTGTACACTTAGCAATTAATTTATTAAAATCAGTCTCTCAACAGCAGTCGATTATAATTTATCTCTTGCTAGCATCCTCTTAATGTGGCCAAGACACCTTTAGCCATCAGTCTGGTCTTGTGAGTATGTGAGACCGTCAGTGAGAATATCCACCCCAGTACACCCTTATTTCCTTCCCCCCATGCGTCGGTTGCTTTCGGTCTCACTGCGCAAATATCCCACACACACACTTGTATGGTTAGAGCTAGGGCCTTTTAGGGTACTTAGGGTGATAGGCAGACACCTAGAGTTCTTCTTGCCCTTCCTTATTAAGTTCATTCCTGTACAGTTTGACACACAGAGAAGTACTAGTCGGCGGACTGTAATTAAAAAGCACCTAGGCAAACAGACAGCTACGTAAAATTTCCTAGATTCATCATTTGTAACTTTTCTTCGCTTCAACAATATGGCGACCCGCGTCCGCCATATTGGTTTGTAGCATCTGACCCCGAAATCGGCTTAAAGTTGCAACAGATCCCGAATGAACCTAAATGCGAGTATCGTACTTGGTAACGTCATTTACTAAATAGGTGCCTACATCACTGCCGTGTCGAATCTAACAATAATTCAAATTCAAATTAATTTATTCTCTGAAATTTTGTCCATATTTGTTAGTAACAATCTTATGAGCTAAGTTAGCCTACTAACTAACTAAATAAGGAGAACAATTACAACACATTAAATTTCATTATAAATACATTAATATTGTAACCTACGGAAAACAGCCGAGTCCATTCTTCCTGCTATCATCCTCAGAATACCATTGGTGTTCCCACGCAATCGCAACATCTGCGGCGCAATTTTTTGCGCATGATTGCGTAAAAATCATAATATACACACCGTATATCCATAAGCATACCAGAGGCGCTGCAAAACCGAGGAAACGTCTACAGAACTCTACAAATATTGTTGTAAACATTACACGCAAGGCGTTGTACGCTCCCTATGTAAAGTTGATTCAACTGCCTCCGTGGCCGAACGGTTACCATGCCACGTAGAGGTCCCGGGTCCGATTCCCGGGCCGGTACAAATATTTGTATGGCCTACGTTTATTTCTCTCTATAGTTTGGGTGTAATTTGTCATTGTCTATGTGTGTGTGTGTCCATGGCACCCGCGACACAGGGTTTCCCTAGTGCGGGGCTATGTTGAACGTGTGCGTTATTATTATAGTACACCTGTGTAAAAATTGTGGCAGCAAGCTCTAAAGAAAACTTCCTCCAAATCGGTTAAATTTTAAGGCTTCAGAGATATAAACAAATAGATTATGGATGCTGAAAACGTACACTTACCGTAGTCGGTAACAAAAGCGTAACAAGCGTCTGCACTGTACTAACTTGATTTAAGCATGTGATGAGCCACAGCTTGGATCAATATCATATATTAAAGTCTGCTTCGAATAATAAAACTTTTATTTCCCGAGAGCCAGGTGAGCCGCATGAGATATGCAGGTACGGATTTAGGTACAAATCGAGTAAAAATACCCTCCTCGTTACATTTCACGATCCAGTTTTCACAGAAATTTTTCATGAAATTCTTCAAAGGGGAATTTTTTTCTAACAAAGCACTGATTTAGTACAAATGAATCCTAGTAATTTATTTATCGAATATAAAAATATACCGACTATGTTGCATTATTACAGCGTTTGCGCCCTACGTCCGATTCGTATTAGTTCCAAATCCGAGAAAACACGGTCCGAAATGTCACAGAGATCATTAGGTGTACAAACAATATTCGTAGATTCGGACTTAGTGCACAAGCGACATCCGAAGTCGGTAAGAGTTTTCTAGATCTGCATACTCTCGGATTCGGAAGGAATACGAATCGGATATTGTGCGCAAACGCACTTTCTACCATTATCACATAAAGGTACCTAGTAGCAGTCAGCTCCTTGTGAAAGAGTTCGTCCAGGGAAGTACCACCTCCTTACCTATTTTTGCCGCCAAGCAGTAATGTTAGCATTACTGCGTTCCGGTATTGAAGGGTGCTAATGAAATTACAGGCACATGGGCCTTGTCAACTTATGTCTCAGGTTGACGAGTGCAGTAACAGTGATCTTCAGATTTTTGTGATTTAAAAATCACATATCAAGTACTATGATTTATCGAGTTCTCAAATTTTCGCGATTGCCACGTGTTGGAAACGAAACTATTGTTTTTCGGATCTAAAAAACATAAACAAATGAACGTTTCGGGTTCTTTACGGGCCCCATGTTCATGGTTACTGGAGGAGAGACTAGAGGTTGGATAATTTTCCGAAAAATTTCAAGTAGTGGGAGTATTTCCGGAAAGTTTTCTGAAAATTTTTTGGAAAATATAATCGAAAGCTCATATTATGTTTAACGTTTAGATACATCTTATGAAGTTTTATTTAGCGCGAATTATAAAATAAAATATATAAAAAAATATATACTTATAAAATAAATAATTGGAGAACAGCGAAAAACCAAAGTCATAGGTAAAAAAAATCTTCATAGTAGTGTCGTCATTTTCGTTCAGAATCTTTAACTTTTGGCAGGTATCATTGTCAATTGTGGAAAAATATAGAAATTTTTTATAAATGGAAATTTTTCCATAACACAACACTAAACTCGGTTAACTAACACGAAACGTTGGTTTGTTCGATAAAACCACTAAAACATATAAAAAATGTTGGTATATACGCTATTTAGATCCGTCAAAAAATTTTTTTCATTTCCAAAACACTAAGATTGACCATACCACACTAATACTTTAGTAGAAAGGGTATCCCAAATTAATGTAGACTATAAAATCAAGACTTAGCAATCAATACCTAACTGTATTATGCCAGACGAAGTTATAAAGTCTTATAAGAGACACTGAAAACATAAGGGGTTTCTTGCTGTTGGTACACATAGAATTTTCGCATAATCGAATGGAACGTAGATTAAGGTTAAGCGAGGTTAGTAGCACAACATTTTATAATACATACAAGAGCCAAGCTGTACAATTTGAACTCTAGCGAAGCGGCATAAGGTGCATTTGCTCGATTTTATCGATCGTTACTCGAATCGATCAACATGGTATGTTTTGTCGATCGACAGGTGCCTACAGATTTGCTTGATTTTATCGACGATCGTTACTGTTGATCGACAGTTGCGATCGAGCAAATCTTTAGGCACCTTGTGTTGATCGCACGTAATATCGGTCGTCTGTTGCTACCACATTTGCTCGAGTTGTTTGATCGCAACGTGGCGATCGACAAAAATACGATGTCGATCGTCAGTTGCTGCCACATTTGCTCGTTTTGTTTCATCGTACCTGTCGACCATCAAAAAATCGAGCAATCTGTAGACACCTATAGAGTTGAATTAAAATATTAAATATCAAGTTCGACATGCTGTACATAGATAGGTCAGTGATCTGTCTCAGTGTTCTCCTAGTGACGAGCTTTAAAGAAATGGCGACGAGGCAATTATTACTTACCATCCTAGTTACGCCCACCCTGTCTGGACAAAGCGAGCTTAACAGCTGCTAAGATACTTGAGCTAAATATGCCTAGATTAAATCTGAATTCGGCTCTTCAAAAAGCGTTATACGTCCTGCATATCTTACTCGTAATAGGATTTTTAACTGTCGGTCTGTGCAAATCCTTGGAGAAATATTTGTTATGAGCACCAATTACATCTAGGCATTATATTACTGGTGCTTTTATATTTTTTATTTCTTTTATATTTCTTCATTGACGTCTCACTTTACCTTCATGGAACTAAATATAAAATCATCCTACCGAAGGTTGCAGAAAATAGAATTTCAGAATTTCAGAATCTATATATTTACAATGTTTAACAACAGGAAATAAACCGTCATGTTCTATTTATTGGAGGGCAATAATACATTTTTCGAGTGGAATCATAGATTTGGGTTAGGAAATTAAACAAAAACCGACTTGGATATGAAGCGTAATCACAAAATTAAACTATCATAAAATTACTTTCAAAACAAAAACTATATAATCGCATCCTACGTCTTAAGTGTTCATATAACGTTAAATATTTCAGTGTTTAATAATACTGTTATGACTAAAGCATACCAATATAGCTTTTTTATACAAAAATCCAACCTCAAAAGTTTGGAGAATTACATCTATTACCCAAGTTGTATTGAAATGTATTACCGGAAAGTGCACGAAACCGGCTTCATTCCCTAGTTTTCCACCCTTAGAGGTGGAATATTTTCTTGAATTTTAAATGGGACAACTGACGCATCCTCTTTCCAACAAAAAAAGTATCGCGCAACATATATACGAAAAAAATATAGTCGAATCGCAAACCTCCTCCTTTTTTTTTAATCAATACAGAGTACAAAAAAACCGACTTCAAAAGTTTGTGGAATTACATTGTGAAATTGGTTACCGGAAAGTGCGCGAAACCGGATTCATCCCCTAGTTTGCCACCTTTAGAGGTGGAATATTTTCTTTAAATTGAAATGGAACCAATACCTGCCAATTCTAAGGTACCCTCTTTCCAACAAAAAAAGAATTATACATAAAAAAATATAGTCGAATTGAGGGCTTCTTTTTAATATATAATTTTATGTTTTTATGTTGTTTATAATATCGGAAGATATGAAGAGTGTGATAAATTTGAAAAAGATGCCACTAGAATTTAAGTTACAAATTAATGAAGTAGCAAATGAATTTGACTTATATACTTTGTCAGGAAACGTATTTATTTATGTTAAATTAATGGTGTTGGTTTTGACTTATACAGAAGTGTGCTTTAGACCACCGACGACGACTCTAGATATGCAAGTATAATCGTAACTCAACATTGTGGAATTTGAGAAAACAACTTGAAAATACTAACTGAAACCAATATATATCTATATTCTAATTTATAAATGGACAAATAAGTAAAATAATAAATCGCATTATTCGCAATAAGATCTTTTCTGTATATTTTTTAATTTTCAAATTGTGTTTTCTCAATTCCACAATTTTGCGACTTTTTTAAGCCTATACTGTCCCACTGCTGGGCAAAGGCGTCCCACCCCTCTCTCCACACCTTACTGTTTTGCGCCAATGAGGTCCTGTCTTTTAGTTGCGCGTCTAGCTCGTCTCTCCATCGCCGCTGTGGCCTGCCGCATGGTCTGTTTCTATCTTTGGAGATCCATTTTGTGGTGACCTTTGCCCATGACTCGTCGACATACGGCAAACGTGACCCGCCCAGTCCAATTTTAGTTTACCCGCTTGTTGGCCCACATCTACGATTCGTTTTGGAGAGCAGCAGCTTGATTTTGATTGCCTCTCCCGAACGGAAACTGCGTCTTTTCCGAGTCGAGGCGCATAATTGCGATTCACAACTGGCCCATGGGAAATTTTTGACATTTCTAATCGGAACAATAGGTGATTTAACTCACAAATTAGAAATTTGAATCAAAAAAAGGGCGCTGATCACTGTACCTAATTCGGTCTGACAATTTGACTCCCAGAAAGCAGTACGATATGTAAATAAAAAAAAATGTTTGTACCGAAAATATTGTACTTTATTTTTTTTACAACGAATCTTAGAATTAATTATAAAACTAATTCGTTACAGCTAAACCTACGCGCAAGGCGAAATTGAACACAAGTTCGTCATTTTATTTATTTAGACTACGAAATACAGAGTAAGAGCGTTTACGCCCTACGTCCCATTCGTATCAGGGGGTAGACTCTCGATGTCCATCCGACATCCGTCCGAAACAATTACTGTCAAATAAGTGATATTCGACAAAATTAAAAGAGAAGTATCCAGTATGAAGCTTCATTTGCATCACGCGTCTTTTTATTTGGTCAAGTATTGCTTATTTAGCAGTAATTGTTTCGGACGGATTTTGGATAGAGATCGAGAGTAGACCTGGGGGTGGTTTCGAGTCCGATAAATGACAGTCCGAAATGTCACAGAGATCATTTCCTTCCCTCATGGAGGAATGGCATAGTTACGTCAAAAATGTTTATTGCTCCATTAGATACAGAAAATTCGACTAATATTGTCGATAGAAGTACAGAAATTGGAGAGGATGTGGGCTATTTTTAACCGACTTCAAAAAAGGAGGTTCTCAATTCGACTGTGTTTTTTTTTTTTTTTTTTGTATGTATGTTACGCGATAACTCCGGTATTTGTGAACCGATTTTCATGATTCTTTTTTTGTTGGAAAGGGGGTACTTCAATAGTGGTCCCATTTCATTTTGAAGGAAATCATCCACCTCTAAGGGTGGCTGTTCACGCATGAAGATTAATTTTTATAAATAGCGCCTAACTTTAATTTATGAGCAATTACTTTTAGCAATTATTTAGTTGATTTTGCTATTAGAACCTATTTTTATTATCTCCAGTATCAAGTCCTGTATAGTGGCGAACTAGGGGATATTTCAATGAAACTTAGCAAATAGACGTAATTCCACGTACTTTTGAGGTCGGTTTTTTTAGTACTCTGTACTGAGATTATTCTGTATCCAATAGAAGCAATATACATACATTTATGACGTAACTTCACTTATGTCATTCTTCCATGAGGGATGCGTTTTTATCTCTAGGTGTACAAGCGATATTCGTATTTTCTAGGACTTGAATAGGACTTAGTGCACAAGCGACATACGATGTAGGTCCGAGTTTTCTAGATTTGTACAATCACGGATACGAAACAAGTAGTTGATTACAAACATTTAAATTATTTGCTATCGTTAACGTTATTTACAATATAAGTGCAACAATTTTAGGGTTTGGTCGAAAATTAAATTAAACGACTGGATACTGAAATTACGTTTCTAATAGAGACTGCCGTGAGACTCGGACATTCTTCATCCATTTTTTCCCATTAAGTTAGGGACTTTTTTATAATATAAAATTACAAGTACATACTTATAGAACAAGTCTTGTGTGGGACACGGAGCACCGTAACAGTGTATTGTAGTACAGGTTCTGCTCCCTCACAATGGCCTAACACATTAAACCGATTGTGAACTGGCAACCGGTACTATCTCAATTTTGACAATTTTGCAGGATGAAGAAAAGAATTGTTTGCTTCATTTATATAGCATCTGGTTAGAAGTTAGTACAAGTTTAATGAAGTCGATTGTGGCGCCAAAATTAAATGTATCTGAGATGAAATTTTTTGCAACGCTGCGGAGTATGAAATAGTATTAAAAAGTGAAATTGCCAGTTCACAGACGATACATAAATTCATATAGCCTTAATGTTAAGATCAATGTCATTGTTTTAATAATAATATAATAACGCAACACGCTCATAGCCCCGCACTAGGAAAAACCTGTGTCTCGGGTGCCATAGACCACGCAGACAACCACAAATTACACCCAAACTCATGAGAGAAACAAATATAGGTCATACACATATTTCTCCTGGCCTGGGAAACGAACTCAGGACCTCTGCGTGGCAGTTCAGCATGCCGTTCGGCCACGGAGGCAATTAATGGTTATGTGATTGGCAATAAATGACTATTATTATTATATTAACTAAACTAACTTAGTTAAGTACTTAGGAGTCTATACTACTTCATCCCGAATTCAAATTTTTCCCCTACTTATACGGTTGATTTTGCTTGGGTCGAGCAGCAGAGACACAGGCTTTATTTCAGAATTAATTTTTTTACAAACGAAATATTAAAGCCATTTCGAAAATGTATATCGTATAGTACACGTGTTCTGTTGTTCAGGTTGATATAAAAAATACATCATTGGTATATGTACCTATTCAATATAGCGGTTTTCTCTTAAAATATTTTTATGTTTTCTATAATGAAAATTTTAAAGTATCGTGTTTTCACGCCATATTTGACCATATACTTTCAGTGTATATCATTGACTTACAATTATATGGACGTCGGGTCCGCGCTAAAAAGTGTCCGCACTTGTAAGGCGCTAAAATCGTATACAGAGCGCGACACTCCGCTTTAGTCTTCATTTGTTCTACGGACAGCGCGATACTGCGATGACATAACAATTTAAATTTCGAATAGGTTGACTTGGGACATTTTTTTCGTGGTTTTTGTATTAGACCCGTCGTCCATTTATTTGTAAGTCAATGGTGTATATCGTCAATTTTACTATATATTTTTTCCAAAGTCATTGATCTAACACTTTCACTGTTACGCGGTATCAACCAAAGCCGTTTGAGATAGCATAGACTCTTAAGTCGAATTTTTGCTCGACTTTTACGAACTGATCCAATGTCCTTTTTCATGAGCTTCCGCGGCAGTGCCTCGACGGTCATGGTCAGTTTCGACCGCTGCGGAAGCTCAGATACACGAGTTATCTGTTAAAGACTTTTGTATTTTTTACCTTTGGCTCACGACATTAAATTTTTGTTATATCATATACAGGCACAGAAGATGCTGAGATATCTGACCCCCTAGCAGATTTTAGGTTTGGATAGCCTTTTTACGCATTCAAAATGAATGAATTCCAGCTTTTGGTTAAGATTTGTATATATGTAATGTAATTAAAGATCAAATTAACTTAAAAAAATTCTTAAATCGTCAGTCACTAGTGATGCAATAAAGATGTCGTACCAAAATTAATTTTACGGTCTACAGGTTAAAGGTTTAGTTTGTTAAATACCTCTCTTCACACTGATCTACACTAAACCAAATAGACGTTTAAGGGCATCGACTGTACAATGAGAAGTTTTAAATTCCCGACCAAAAGGTTCGATTTTCCATGACAAAGTTAAAATACGAAAGGCAAATGTAATAACATTTTGTTCAACAATTCGTGGAATTAACTTACTGACAATCTTATACAATATTACTACACTACACTACTTAACACTTTCAAGATTTTAACACTTTTATAACACTTAAAAGAGGCACGAGTAATACTGTGACGCACACTGGAAGTTTTATAAACATTAACTGCTCAACCATTAGTACTTTATAACTCTTCGCTTTCACTGCACGGTATAAGCGCATGATGTAAATTTTCTATGGAAAGAAGGTTCTTTTTGTTTCAGCAAGTCCCTTGTGATTTTAGAAGTGAAGTAACACGCTCACTATAGGATACGTTCTGGTAACGTTTAAGTCTCGAAAATATCCAAACAGAGTTCCCTGTTTTGACGTTACTTCTTATTTACTTCTAAAAAAATGTGATGTTTGATTGTAAGCTGTGGTCTTAAACAATTTATTGTTTGCCTTATCACAACCCTGTCATACTTTATTTAAGGCGAAGTTATTGTTCATAATTAACACCGTCGTAGTCCAAGAGCAGCCTGGAGTGCGCCTTTTCGATGGCGAAACAGCACGAGACGATGGTTTCAAAACCAACGCACTGAAGATCATTCATGTAAATTTCGGAATCTCTCTGCACTACGATCTACACTTCAAATTTATACAGCCATGTTTTTGTTATTCTATTTATATATTGTCATTTAATGTCTCGCTGTGACATTTGGAGATAGGACATCCCCATTATCACGATAGGATCATCTGCGGGGATTGACAGTTCTCTGCACGGAAGACATGCCGTCCACAAAACGCGTGCGAAATAAGACGTTGGCGTTGTTGAACATGCCGTCTTTTAGGGATACAATAATAAACTGTAAACAAAAAAGGAAGTTTAAGAAGTAGAAGAAGAAGGGTCGTTTTAAGGTTTTAAGCTGATAAAGATTCTTGTAATTTTAACTGCTAGCCAACGAGCAGCAACCATAAAGAAACATTTTTATAAGCAATAATTTCAAAACCAGTGTAATAATAGCGCGTTCCAATTATGTCGTAACGTGTAATTTATCGTTACACGACTGTCGCGTCTAGCCTGTTCCCATATCACGACTATCTGTCGCGCACGTTTATTTTGTCGTTGAACGACTGCCGTGTCTAGCTGTTGCCGCTAGATCGCGACGACAATTAATCGGTTCACGGCAGCCGCCTTGTCGTTTGCACAACAGCATCGTTCGAAGCTACGATTATCTGTCGTCACATTTTTATCACGACGTTGTATTTACCGTCAGACGACTATCGTTCTAGCTCTTCCCATTGTCACGACAGTCTGTCGTCGTAACGTCAAAAAAGTCGTGAACGACAGTTAATCATGTTGTTTCAATGCGTTAGCAACTTCATTTAAATATACAAGTCACGACACCTTAAACTGCACGACTATCTGTCGTCACGACATAATGGGAACGCGCAAGCAATATTTTTTAAGCTATATTCTTGCAAGCGATCATCTTAAAAACACAGAGCGAAACAGTTAGAAATATTTTCAGGTTATCGCTCTTTTACACCAGGTGCAATCGATGTACGCATTAGGTTGGCCAGAAACGTACGCGTGGTTAATCAACCGGCATCGAAGAGACAGTATGCGAAAAGGATGGAAGCGGTACGCAACCTGCGAGTGGCGGAAGTGCTCCTTGATGATCTGGCCGATGTTCTGCGTGTGCGACAGGTCCAGCGCCGCGTCCACCTCGTCGAGGATGTAGAGCGGCGCGGGCTTGAACAGCAGCATGGCCAGCACCAGCGACAGCGCCACCAGCGAGCGCTGCCCGCCCGACAGCTCGCCCAGCGAGTCCTTCCACACGTTGTTGAAGCCCACTTTCACCTGTGCGCAAGTTTACACGCATTGTTCTTTTACACACTGCTGCCCGTAAAGCGTAACAATCATTCTATCCAATCTCAAGTCGTAAGTTAAGGACTGATGTTTCTTAGCCGCTTTCACTTGGATATCTAAAGCAATCTTGCTTGTACAGTTTACTCCGCGAATCCGATGTGTAAGTACTGCAAACAGGTGAGTGACTGGACAGTCTTCTTTTTTACGCTTAAACGACCACTCGAAACTACACTGTTGAATAATGCTATACTATAAAAGTTTAGGTAATTAGCTAAATATAAACAAACCATAATTAATGAGGTATTTTATGAGGAAGGCCTCAGAATTGGTAATGACCAAGTTACTTATTTTGTTGTTTTGTTTGTTGTTTGGTTGTCTATGTGTGTATCCATGGCACCCGCGACACAGGGTTTCCCTAGTGCGGGGCTATGTTGAGTGTGTGCGTTATTTATTTATTTATTTATTTACTTATTGTAAATTTATAATGAACATTTTGAAAATGGCTCTAAATATATGATAATATTTTCTGTTAATAAACAACATTTTGAACTACCTATTCAAAATACTAATAAATACTCAAATCCAAACGGCATAGGTTAAAAATTTAAACGATAAACAACCTAAAAATCCAGGATTTCGAAGCCTGTAAAAAAAGACAGCTAATAACATCAAATTCATCGAATTAACGTCAAATTCAACAATCAAATTAAAGAGTACGGCAGTAATACGACGTAAGAAACTCACTACTAAATATCGTATTTGACCGGTTAACCCGACGCCATTACAACTATAATACGTTTGCTTTGTCTGCAAGTAACAGCTGAAGTTTATTTACTTATAGTTATTTACCTAAACCTTTGTACTATAGACAACAAACTTTTTCAGTCACACTGAGGAGTGACGTTGTCCCCGAGTCCTTCTACATATTCAGTAACTCCAGATGCATGTCTAACGGCTGCGTTGACTATACGGTCGTAGCCAAAATAAAATGCAACCTAGCAAAGAAACTGACCTCCAGCCCATCCAAGACCGTAAGTCCGTCGGGAGGCCTTAGCTTAGCCTGCGCTCCGGACAGCAGAGTGCTGAAGATGGATCCGAAGTCCCGGTTCACCTGCTCGCACGCCGTCACCAGCGTCTTCTTCTTCTTCTCGTCCAGCTCCGCCATCACCTGCACCAGCTTCGCTCGATCTGCTTCCACTATCTTCTTTTTGCGTAATACGTCTGTGTACTGGAATGCACATAGTATACTTAAGACGAGTTACTGTTAGACTCAGAAGGAGAATTAGTACTCTGCTTATTTTTAGGATGAAAGGAACGAGGCGTGGACCGAAAACCAAGCACAGGATTGAAAAAAGTTTTGCTGAAGTCAGATTATCTGTTATTTGTTTAGTTCCGCACCTGCGCCATTTTGTCGTACGATTTTGACGCATTGCATACGTACGTCATGTCTAAGTTAGTTATAATAACACATCAATGAATTTTTTTTTAACGCACAGACTCAACGTAGCCCCGCACTAAAATGCTAGACGAACGAAGACATGATACGGGCGTTCTTAATGTCAAGATACGGTTATATGTGTAGTGGGACCCTTACACTTTTTTGTAGCAGTAAAGCTCCTTGTGAAACAGTTCGTCAAAGGGGCGCTGTTACTGCGTCCGTCACCCTGAGACCTAAGTCGACAAGTCTCAGGTGTCTGTAATTTCACCACCACCCTTACCCTTCAAAACCGTAACGAAGTATCCCGGTTTGCTAGGTATAGTGACAGGTAAGGTGGCAGTACTTATACAGCTTACTGCAATTTTGGACCGAGAAAGCGTTGCATATTATTTTTATGTTCTTTGTATTGCGATATAGCTAATTACTATTTTTAGTAACAGTAGAGCGCACTTGTGAGAGAATTCGTCCAGGGAAGTACTGCCACCTTACCTATTTCTGCTGCCAAGCAGTAATGTGAGCATTATTGCATTCCAGTTACGAAGGGTAAGGGTGCTGGTGAAGTTACAGGCACATGGGACTTGTCAATTTAAGCTTCAGGATAACGGGCGCAGTGGGCGTGCCCCTCAGATATTTGCAATTTAAAGCTCTGAGTGGCACTGCAACTGTTAGGGACAGGCAAGTAGCTTAACACCAGACGCACGACTTACTCGCCTCGTCACTCGACGTTATAAGAAAACCAAACCTGTTCCTCTTCCTTGCTCAGGAGAGTGTGCGCCCTGGCGTTGAGTCCCCTGGCCAGCCGCTCTTTCTTTTCCTCGAGTGTGGAGACCCTCTGTTGCGCCAAGTCGGCCTGTCGCGCTTGGAAGTCGTACATTCCTCCCGCAGCGCCGAAATATTGCTTCTCTGACGATATCCACTGATTGCTTTCTTCCATTATTCTTAACTGAAAACAAATACACTTTAAAGTGCACACATAATGAACAGACGCATACTTGCGCAAGTTTACTAGCGAGGCAACGTGACGCACCATTAAATCTTTCTACACTTTGGGCGTCACGAATTATTTACAACATATAAATGAGTAAGATTACTATTTTAACAGACATAGTTTATAATTTCGGCAATTATGATCCTTGACCCTAGTCTGACCGTTATGGATAAAAGGAACAGAACGAAATATAAAACTAGAATTAATTCATCACTAAGCCATTAAGTTAGGTCGTAAGTCTACTACTGTGGCCCTTAAAACATGTTCGTCTGATAATAACATTTTAAATCGACCTCATAAGGTCGTGGAATTACATCTATTTTCCAAGTTTTATTGAAATCTGTTACGGGAAAGTGCGCGAAACCGGATTCATCCCCTAGTTTGCCACCCTTAGAGGTGGAATATTTTCTTCAAATTTAAATGGGATAAATACTTAATTAAATTTTTATTGAATTGATATTCAATTATTTTTTGTGAAATTACTCCACTAGTTTGTTATAATTATTAATACAAAGATCGAACACTCAGAAAAAACACTCAGAAAATTTCCTTCGATCCGGTCGGATTCGAACCGACGTCTTCTTGCATACCGTGCCAGACGCTATACCAACTAAGCCACGGAACGAACCAACGGACCTCACGAATTTTTCTGTGCTTGCGTCGTGTCTTTGTACTTGGTTTTCATCTCAAAATTGATCTCAAAGATTTTTCTCAATCTGATCAATTTCGTTCCGTGGATGTAATAAAAAGTGTAAAGGGTATGCAAGAAGACGTTCGGTTCGAATCCGACCGGATCGAAGGAATTTTTTCTGAGTGTTCGATCTTTGTATTAATGATTATAACAGGAATAAATACTTTTTCACCAAAAAAGAAAAATCACCATTTCGTTCTCTGTAGTCTGAATGAACTTACAATTTTGTAGTCTACTTTATATATTATTTTACCTATTATATTTACGCAATTCGGTTCACAATTTCATGTTCTATGTCGTGATATAAACCAGTAAATTAGCAGTACAAGCGTCGATTTGCCAAATTGCAACACTTGGAAAATCAATAATTAGAAAATTTTAACCCCCATTAATAGTTTTCATCTTACACTTCTCTCACAATCGTTGACCTCTTCCTCGAGCTCTTTGATTTTGAAATCTTGTTCTTTGATTTTGAGATGAAATTCGTTGTTCCGCTTAGTGAGCTGCTCCTTGGTCTGCAGCAGCTGGGCGATGTCGCTATTCTGACTGGCGATTTTGGACTTTTGCTTCTTGATACGAGCTTGCATTTCTTTTACTGCTTCCTGTGAATCCATGTTATGCATGTTTAATTATAATTACAAGCTAATAGAACAACTTAAATACTTGAGAGAAATGAGCCAAAACTAGAGGTATTGTGTTCTAGGACTCCTGGTTCCTAAAAGAAATCTTTTACTGACAAAACAGTGAAACATTGAACTGCCGCTCAAGCTACGGTCTTTACCGGTAACAATGCCTTCCAGTATCTGCCGCACATTCGTTCGGTAACGCAGGTCCAGTATCTGCCTACGTCAATGGAAGTTATGCGTGTAAACAAAGTACACAAAAGAAAATAATCTAATTATTATGGTTATACTGTAATTATTACTTGAAAGAGGAAAATAAAATTTTAGCGGATGAAAGAAAAATCTTACGAAGAATTCTGGGACCGACGCAAAGGGAGGATGAGAACTGGAGTGCAAGGAAGAACCTTAAATTGAAAATCAGATGTCCGGGCCCAATATTGTGGGAGGAACCAAAGCTGCAAGACTTCGTTGGCTCGGATACGTGAGGAGAATGGGAGAGGATCGTGCGCGAAGAGAGCGTACTTGGGACAACCGAGTAGACGCCGACCTGTCGAACGTTCTAAGTACCGCTGGAGTGATGAAAAACAGAAAGATTTGAAGGACCTCGGTACTAGTGGCTGGAACGAGCAGGTTCAGAACCGGGAAGCGTGGCAAAATCTCGTGTCGGAGGCCAAGACCCAGTTTGGGCCGGTTCGCCACCGAAGTAAGTAATTATTACTGTTCTGCGTTTTGCCTAAACCTGCAGTGTATATGCGAAACGCTCACCGACGTCGAGTTATGTTCATCTTTCGCTTCTTGCAATGCTTCCTGCAACCCCACAGTGGCCTGCACGGTGTCCTCCAATTGCTGTTTGCTATTGGTCACAGCTTGCTCCAACTCGGAGACTTCCAGACGCAATGTTTCGAACTCTTGTTCCCTTTGTTTCCAAGATTTGCTATGCTGTTCTGCTTCCTTTTTCGCCTTTTTCAATGCTTCTTCTGCTTTCTTGAATTCTCTGAAAAATCAGACCGGATATCAAACACATAGCTGTAACACAAAATCGTCAGTAATCTATGACTAAGTGGAACATGCTAGTGAAAAATCTCAAAAGTTGACTACTGAATATGGGTCCACAAGGACACAGCATGATACTGATAGAACAATAGTAAACTTACCTTTCTCTGTGCCCTTTTATATCTCTAACTTTGGCTTCCAACTCCTTTGCTTTAGCGGCGGTTTCCTTTTGAGTTACTTTATCTCGTTCCACGGCCTCTGTTAATTCGTTTACCTGACAGAAAAATGACAATATACAATACGCGCCGGCCATTCCAGAAAACAAAAACATACGATAAAAACTATATAACACAGACAATAAATAATATAATAACGCACACACTCCTGGCCCTGCACTGGGAAGTCCTGTATCGCGGGTGCCATGGACACACAATATAGACAACCACACATTGTACCCAAACTCGGGAGAGAAAAAGCTATTCAAAGGCTGGAATTGATAATACTTTTTAGACAAACACGTAATATTTTTGCTTAAGTGTTATACTATCTCAGCTCCAATACAATTTTTTTCCGTACTAAAACGGTTCTATTTGGCGGGTCGGGCGGTAGGGGCATTGGCTTTATTACAGGTTTTATTTCTTATCGAGTTCTTGGGTTTGGGTAAAATTAAAGCCACTAAAAAAATTCTTTTTAGTTCTATTTAGTTCTATTGATATTTAAAAAAATGCTATAATATGTAAAGCACATATTGAATACAGCGGTTTTCTAGTAAAATTTCGAGGTAAGTTTGTATTTTATTTTTTCTATCGTGAAAATTTTTAGGAATACTGTTTTCACACCGTACACTAATCAGTACATACACTATTTTTTCCTCACTGTTTTGCAGAACCAACCAAAGCCATTTAAGGATGTATCACCTCTTAATATCAGACGCGTTTATGGTCTAGCATGCGCCTATTTAAAAAATTATAAAAGACACATATTGTACAATCCTCTTCGACTAAACTTACCTGTTGCCGCAAGGACTCAATCTCTTGGTGCAGCTGCGCGTGAGTAGTGGTCGCAACTCGCGCCTTCACCACTTCCAACTCGTGAGACATCATTTCGTATCTATAATAACCACGTGGATTAAATCCATTAGCACAGACTCACTACGCACCATAGCGGGGATAAATGATATAGTTAGGTCTGTTTTTATTTTATGACTTCGAGTAAAGGGACGAATAACTTGTGGTTGAAGACTGTACCACTTCAGTCAACCGTGACCATGGGACCTGTAAAGGGCCCGAAACGTCGGCTTGTTTGAAAAAACAAATATACACGATTTAAATCCGGAAAAACAGTTTCATTTCCTATGTGTAATTTACATTATTTATTAATGTGTTGAGACAAATATATGATTTATTATTACTATCATCTTTATAGCAAATATACGTATATCCAACCTGCACGACCTTTAATTAACTATACCATGTTTTACGAAAGACCATATCAATCGATCGATAAAGCTTACAATTAACCTATGTCGATACTCTAAGATACCCGGTTCTTATACCTTAACCTTACGATAACTCAGTTGTCAACCGATTCGATTTGATATCGTACGATTTCTTTTCATTTTTATTCATAATAACCGAATCGCACGTCAAACTGTCGTATTCGAAACAGAACCGAAATGACGTCACACTTGTACGTTTACTCGAGCTTCTCGACCGGCAAAGGCCACAAACGTTATTTAGAACACAGTTATCGAATGAAACTTACCGAACGTCCCATAGTTTACAAAGCAAGAATATAATATAGAAACTTCTTATTATTTTAAATAAAGTCATTTTGTTCAATTTTAACAATTTATTTTAATTCAAGACTAACGCATTCCTATATTTTAGGACTTCGAATTCTTAAAAATTTAATAAGGAAGTCATCCTAATATTAATTTTACGGCTCACAAGGTAAAATGTTAAGTTTGTTTAAAACTTGGTCTACTCAGAACCAAATATTCGCTTAAGGGGTCAGGTATCTAAGGTCGATTGTACATTGACTTGAATAATCACCTCTGTTGTGTGGAAGCATATTTATCAGCTACACGTTGCATCTGACTCAGTTCGGTGGTACACTGCGCGAGCTGTGACTCAGCATGTTGCAACTGCCGTTCTAGTTCTTTTAATTCTTGGATTTGCACCAGGATGGAACCACCCTAGAATTAATTAATTAAATTAAGAAATGTGCTAATAAACTCTAATAGTAAATTTAATTATTTTTCAACATACTTGTACGTAAATAGTATGCTTACATGCAATAGAACTATTTTTTTCTTCTCATTACAACCACGGTCCGTAATGAGAAGAAAAAAGGACCGAGCGTTTTATTTGGGATCCCCAATTAAAGCCTCCTTCGTAATTCCTTATTTACCACCCTTATAACACAATGCACTATTGTGTAAGCTACAAAGAGAAAACTTTTTAACATATTTGAATCAATGAATACTCTCAAAGTTTATTGCTCCAATTTCACAGTTAAATTCTGTTTAGGGATAGCGATTACGAATTATCTTTTTTTTTCTAATGGAAACTCCCTTTGCACCTTTCGATAGAGAATGTAGAGTAGAGTCTCGCCATGAAGTTTGGTTTAGGAGCCAAATTACAAAAAAAAGAAAAGGATTCTCCTTTTTTTAGTCGCGTTTTACATTCTCGAGAAACTGTGAGGGAAAACATAATAATATTTTATTTATTTTATCTATTTCAAATATAAAAGTTGGAGACGATCTAAAATAGTAAGTATTAACGATACTTCGGGGAAGATAGGGCGTAGCCAAACTACGCAGTAAAAATATTTTCCCATCGTTTTTAATTTTACGTGAAATAGCCAGGTTTGCGCTCTTTTTCCCTCGAGGTATCGTAACTTTACAACATGTTTGCAAGAGATTGGTATTGAACAAACAGAAGCTTGCAATATAAGATACCAGGGTAGTCACCGCGGATAAAACTGTTTAATAAAATGAATAGGAACAGGAAATAAGACAGGAAGTCACCTTGGCCCTCGCGCCTCCGGACAGCGTCCCCGACGGGTCGTAGACGTCCCCGTCCAGCGTGACGCAGCGGCGCTTAACGCGCGGGTGGAAGGTGACGCGCTTGGCCGTGTCGGCGTCGCGGCACACCAGCGTGTTGCCGAACACCCAGGCCATGGCCGGCTGCAGGTTGCTCTCGAACGAGATCAGGTTCAGCGCCAGCTGCACGTTCTCCGGCCCGCCGCCCTGCAGGAAAACTGTGGTTGTAGTCATTGTTTTACATATTGAACCACCTCAACTGTGTCCTCGCCGTCCAACTAGAGAGCGGTCCAAAGAGTACAACGTCAAATCCTACACATTGCCGTTCGAAACCAATTGGACGTAGTTAAACAAAAAGGATCCAATGCGCACCCTGTCCGTCACTTTCGAGATATAGCTGTTTGAAGTTTAAGTGTTTCTCACTTTTGTTTTATTTTCAAAACTTATAATGTCATGTACCTCCAGGGATTTTTTAAATGTTTATATGTTGATATTTTTTTTGCTGATTTAAGAGGTTAGACTTTAGGAACCGTTTGGTGCATATAACTAATTTTTTCATAATTTCGTCGATTGGATCCTTTTTGCTTAACTACGTCCAATTAAGTTTAGTAATAAACTGATACATTTTTGTAGCGACCGTTATGACACAATAAAATAGCCCTTTTTGACATCTTTCGGGTTTTATTACAACCCCCAGGTTGCCACTTGCGATGTACACTTACTTAAATAAATAACACTAGTGACAACGTATCCATATTATCGTAATCTATTGAAATGTAATTTATGAAATCCGTTTAAAAACCACAGAAAAATAGTTAGTTGCCTTCGAGTCGAGTACGTGAAAAGAATTTAGGTTAGAATATCAGGTGTAGTATCTCTCTCAGTGCCTAACAGCCTAGTGTGGCGAATACGGCATGTGAATCTAAGAGAATTGCAGCAGCATTTTATCCTTATTACGATTATAATTAGACTCACAATCTCTTGCGCCAACCGCACAGTGTTGGCATCCATGGCATAGCCGCTGATCTTATTCAAGGGAATGATAGTGGTGCGGGTCTGCAGATTGCCGCGCTGCAGTAGCAGTTTGCTCGTCACTTCCGTGTCCACTACCACGTTGTACAACTATTATATAACAAAAAAAAAATAAACTATATTGTCGAAACTACACAAACACAGATTAAAAACCCAATTTGTTTCCATTAATTTTCAATATTTGAATACACACCCGTCCTCCAGCAGCGGTTTCCAAGGCAGTGCAGTACACTGGATCACACACATCAATGAGTCTGCATACAGTACCTGAAGTAAAACATTTACAAATATTCATAATAAATAAATAAATAACAAAATATTGCTACTAACAGTATCCGGCACATCGAAACATTGGCAGGAACACTAAATGTATGGAATCCATTTTATCTTTTACATCTGACGTGGAAGTGTGCGGACTTTAAAGCGCGAATACACAGTCACGCTTATGTAAACTTTATTATTTCTTAAAACAGTAAGCAGTCTTTGGTTCCACATAAGGGTAGACAAGAGCATGATAAATGCGTACAAATGTGTATTTACAAAGAGCAACCCTTGGAGTTTCTAACTAATTTTCCTAAGATGAACATGCCGTGTAGAGATTAATCAAAGTGATGATTTCAAGTGTAAGTTGCTTACCAATGAAATAAAGATAATTTTTAAGTTTGCGTTAATCGTTTGCCGTTTTGCACAATCCTGAAAAATCTCTCTTTGATTGATCGATCTTTTCATACGAGCCCTCCCTATTGTTCTCACTACGTACTCAGCCTTTTTAAGACGATTTAAGATTTGATTTGATACCTTTTTCGCCACTCCACTTTCATTCATCAACCCAACCTTTCGAGTTCTTAGGTTTTCGCGATTGTTACACATAGGAAATGAAACTATTTTTCCGCATTTACATCGTGTATATTTGTTTTTTTTAAACAAAACAACGTTTCGCGCCCTTTACCGCTCCGACGGTCACGGTTGACCGAGGTGGTACAATCATCAACCAGTTAAGCACTCTATTTTTCACTACAGTTACAAAAGTTATTAATTAAATACCTTATTTTAAGTTTTTGTTTTTAAGGTTTGTTTGAAAAAACAAATATACGCGATTTAAATCCGGAAAACTAGTTTCATTTCCTATAACCCAACCTTTGTCAAATTTTGTAGGTAACTGCTCATTAAAACCACACCATAGACAGATCACAGAATTCCTCGCTCCATGAAGAGCAAGAGCCATCAACCAAACAGTCCACACTGACCGGACACTCTCCTGGAGTCGAAGTCCCTTTGTGGCGGCGAGTACTTGAAATCGCAGCGCTGTAGCCTCGCCGACAATCTATCAACAGCATCGCGCTTCTGGCGGATGTCGCTCTGCAGCGAGCGCACCAGCTGCTTCAGCTCCGCGTTGCGCTCCTCACTGAAGTTCATGCGGGACAGCTCCGCCTGGAGTCAAAGGTTTTTTTATGACACCAAGTGATAGGACGTACAAGTCGAGCGCCTGCTAGCGACACGCCTGTGCATGACAGTTGCAGTGCTATTCAGAGCTGTAAATCTGAGGGGCACTGCCATTGCGGCCGTCACTCTGGAACATAAGTTGACAAGTCCCTGTAATTTCACCAGTACCCTTAACCTTCAAAACCGGAGTTAAGGAGACTGGTATCATGACTGTGGCATCACAGTACATTTACTCAAATATTTTGTATGCCCGTAAAAATATACATAATTTCAATACGAAAGAAGATATCCATAATATTAACCTTATAGCTAACACGATTTCGTTTAACCAAGGTAAACAACTCTATTATGGGAAACTGTCTGTATACGTTTTTACAATAAGATTCCGGAGCATATAAGTTATATTACATTATAAGTTAGCATTTAAGTTTATCATTTCGTAAGTTTAAAAACTACATTAAAAATATTTTGATCGAAAAATCATATTACAAAATTGAAGACTACGTGTTAGATAAAAATGTATGGAAATACGACACGGCTTCAGAATCCACACAAATTTGATTCAAAGTGTATTCCATAGCATTTAAGTTTATTTAAAAAGAGCAATCCCTAGAGTTTCTTGCTCATTCTTCTCAGGGAGGTCAGCGTAGTGAACGAGCAGTAACTTAAATGTGACGTTTTTAAGTGTAAATTTATTTTACCTATGGAGTAAATAATCTTTGACTTTTACTTTGTCGGAAGAAAGTAATGCTTACATTACTGCTTGGCGGCAAAAACAGGCAAGATGGCAGTATTTTCATGGGCGAATTCTTTCACAAGGAGCTCTACTGATACTAGCGCAACTAAATAAGTATATAAATAACTCTGAAAGTTACGTAAGTCGTTTCAGAATTGTATGTATTGTCTACGCAATTTATTAAGACTGCCCAGAGTAGGCGAAAGTCATCTGTCTTACTACAGGGTGAAGTTCCATTTTCCTGTGTATCTGAACCTGCCAAGCTAGTCCCTGATAGGTAATTTTTTTTTTAATTTACACTTAATTATTATTTTGCTGGTGGCTCACGACGATAATTACGATTTGTTTGCCGAATTTTATATCTGTCCGCGCCGAGCGCCGCGTCGGATAGAGCGAGCTGCCCTGCCTCCCGCGAACGTCGTAGGGCGTATATAAACGGGCCCCTTCACTCCCCGCTATCTTTTATGTGTGCTACGCCCACCTGACCAGTCTAACAATCTAATATTCAATACGTTCTTAAACCTAAGTTTGTACATATCGACTGTGAACTGGCAACCGGTACTATCTCAATTTTGACAACTTTACAGGATGAAGAAAAACTTGTTTGCGTAATTTAGATAGCATCTGGTTTATTAAATAAAGTCAAAGATTATTTATTCCATACGTAAAATAAATTTACACTTGAAATCGTCACATTTAAGCTACTGCTCGTTCACTACGCTGACCTCCCTGAGAAGAACGAGCAAGAAACTCTAGGGATTGCTCTTTTCAAATAAACTTAAATGCTATGGAGTACACTTTGAATCAAATTTGTGTGGATTCTGGAGCCGTGTCGTCTTTCCATACATTTTTATCTAACACGTAGTCTTCAATTTTGTAATATGATTTTTCGATCAAAATATTTTTAATGTAGTTTTTAAACTTAGGAAATGATAAACTTAATATATGCTCCGGAATCTTATTGTAAAAACGTATACGATTCCCCATAAAAGAGTTGTTTACCTTGGTTAAACGAAATCGTGGTACCATGAGTTTGGACTTAGCTCTAAGGTTAATATATTAATGTTAATATAAAAATACCTAGTTTTTAAATATTTTTATTACACATGTTATTACAAAAAACTATGGAATTTCTTGCAACGCTGCGGAGTATGAAATAGTATAAAATGGTATTAAAAAGTGAAATCTTAACAAAATTGATACAGTACCGGTTGCCAGTTCACAGTCGATATGTTACTTGAAATTACAAGGTTTCATTGTAACCTAACTGTGTTTCATCATTTCTAAAAACCTTAAATATGTCAATATCATTCCTTTCACTTTCATAATTATTTTTTTTAATAACCTTTGGGTGCACTTTTTTTAGGCTATAAAAATTAGAAAACTTCTTTAATTGTATGAAAGCGGCTCTGTTTATTACCTAAAGTGTAGTAGCTCACCTGCAACTGTTCCACCTGAGCCTGTTGCCGCCCGATGCTGTCCTGGTCTTTTTGGAACTGTGCACTGCTAGATTTGAATTCTTTCTCCAAAGCCCGAAGTCTCTCTTCCGCGTGTTTCTTCTCCATCATACTTTGCGATATGCGCGTTGATGCTTCTGAGGCCTCCTGTTTTGCAGCTGAAATTAAGTTTCGAAATTGTCAGTTACAATGCAAGTGAAAAATTGTAACTCAAATCTTGCGATGATAGGAGTGGGACTAATTGTCCCCCTTTTCGGATTTATAATTTTTACGGCAATTTTTTATGATATAAAGCGAGAGTGCGTTCCCACTACGTTTTATTTTTCGTTAGACGACATATCACGACCATCTGTCGTGACTGTGTCGTGGGCGTTTATTTTATCGTTGAACGACTGTCGCGTCTAGCTGTTGCCACAAGATCGTAACGACAAATAATCGGTTCACGGCAGCCGCCTTGACGGTTGCACGACAGAATCGTTTGAAGCTGCGATGATCTGTCGTCACATTTTTATCGTAACCTTTTATTTATTGCGTAACGATTGTCGTTCTAGCTCTTCCCATTGTCGTCGTAACGTCAAAAAAGTCGTGAACGGCAGTTAATCGTGTTGTTATATGTGTGAACAACTTCATTTAAATATACAAGGCACGACACTTTAAACTGCACGACTATCTGTCGTCACGACATAAGTTACAACATTAATAAATAAGTTAGAGGAACAACTCGTGGGTCTGGTGGTGCACGACACGCCAGCGCCTAACAGTCTCTGAGCGTTAAATCGCAAACCATTTGACAGTGCCACAGCGCTAGTAATCCTGAGACTTAAAGTTGACAAGTTCCATGTGCCTGTATTTCACCAGCATCCTCAAAACCGGACCGCAGTAATGTTCACATTACTGCTTGGCGGCAGAAATTAGGTATGGTAACTCTAGAGTTATTTAGGACCGAAGAAGAAGAGGCCAGGAAGTAAAGAATTGCCGGACGAGTGTTGAGCTCCTCGCTACGCTCGGCCTTGTGTTATACGAGTCAAGCATCCCCGTTCCCGCCGAGGTATATATACATATACATGATAAATAATTTTGAATTCCCGGTTGTCTCATTACAATAAAAGAACCGGCACTTTCAAGACCGGGATTTCCCGGTTCTTGAAAGTGGTTCTAAACCCTAATGTAAACATACAATAATTTCACTGTGTGCGATAGTACGCATATATGTAAATAAAAAAAAGATTCATGTATTTACATTGACTTACAATTATATGGACGACGGGTCCGCGCTAAAAAGTGTCCGCACTTGTAAGGCGCTAAAATCGTATACAGAGCGCCAAACTCCGCTTTAGTCTTCATTTGTTCTACTGACAGCGCGATACTGCGATGACATTACAATTTAAATTTCGAATAGGTTGACTTGGGACATTTTTTTCGTGGTTTTTGTATTAGACCCGTCGTCCATTTATTTGTAAGTCAATGTGTATTTAGATTAAATTTTTATTCAGAATAAATGTATCTTTACATTCTCCTTCATTTTTTCAGTCATTATTTCCTCGCATTGTTCGAGAAAGGAACTATAATAGACATCGCAGCGGGAACGGAGACTGCATTTACCTCCCAGCCTCTGCAATAATGTACATGCTATTAAAGCTAATGTCTAGTACATTACTGAAGAGGCCGGGAAGTAAGGGGTTGTATTAATACGAGTCAAGCAATCCCCGTTCCCGCCGAGGCTTGTATAGTGCTTTTCTCTAACAATGTGAGGAAATACTAAAAGATCAAAGAGGCAGATATAATAAAAAAAAGTAAAAAAAAAACATTAAAAGTAATGTTAGGACAATTTGCAATTTATTTGAAGAATATTTTAAAAGAATTTGCTGAACTGATGATGTGATTCACGTAATTCTCCAGTGCACGAGAGTTTGATAAGTTTTCATGTATCTTACTTTGCTCATGGCCAGCAACAAGTTTTCCATGGCTATTATTACCTCTTGTTGTAAATTAAGCGGAGTACAAACAATACATATATATTTGTATTTTTTCGACGAAAATACAAAAAAGACGAAAACGCAGAAAGGACTACCAAAGCGCTTTAGTTTATTTTATCGCCTATTCTTTTTTTTTTAAAGTGAGCAGTACAGGTAGGTATTTTTAATTCTCGGAATCACGAACACTGGGCAGTTAGCTGTATGATTTATTTTGATTTTATGAATCTTTTGCCTGTTTTTGTAATTCATTATTAGTGAGATAGATTTAAAAGTTTAGAGAAGAGGACAGTAATGGATTTTCATACTTACTTTGCAGGCCTTGGACGGCAAGAAGTCGCACGGTCCATAAATGACAAACTTTCCGTGTTGGTTTTTTGAAAGTAATGCAAACATTTCCGAGCGTGTTTCAGAAAAAACTATTAATGCTGAAGAAGGGCTCACCCATGAGCTGGTCCTGCAGCGAGTCGGTGCCTTCCTCGCAGCCCGTGCTGACGGCGAGGAACTTGGCCTGTGCCTCCGCCAGCGCGGCTTCGCCGGTGGCGCTGGCAGTGCGCAGGCTCTCGAACGTCGATGACAGCTGCGCACCGATCAATTTAGAGGGACTTCGGTTGCTTACATACACTTCCGGGCACGTCATTCGAGCCACCCTGTATTCTTAACGCGTCCTACAGATGTACGGGTATCCATAACGATTTTAATGATGGATGACACAGCAACGCGTTGGTCACACAAATTATTAGGGAAGCCGTGTAACAGGTGTAGAATACAAAGGTATCATGGAAAAAAATCCCCAGTTTTACAATTCAACATGGACTTATGACGTTGTAAATAACTTTTATCAACAGTGTTAAAATTGCACAATAATTTTTGAACAATTAAAAATTTGTTTCAAATAAGAACATTTAACACTGAAAAGCAAAGTGGCTCGAATTGTGCAATCCCATGGTTTGCCCTGCGGTATGGGTAATTTTCGTAATATTTATGTAAACACTCATGCAATTATTTATACTTTATACTTATGCAGTGCAATAAAATAATATTAATCACAAAGAAAACACTATAATATATGTTTAAAGAAAACTCCAAAGTCGTCTTCAGTAAATAATTATAAATATATTATTTTAATTTCGTTATAATTATTGCAATTTTTAATTTCAGTAGGAAGTTTACTGACCTGTATGTAGAGTTTCATTATTAATTATTCCTAAATTTATTTTAATAATGTAGCTAGTAAAGTAAGGACATAGTGCCCTCAGAATGTTGCAGTGCCCACACGGGGTGTTTCATGACAAGTACCATTAGCACAAGCACGCGTGGTATATAACCACGTAACTTGCAAACAAAGAATATGAATATTAATAGACTTTCGAAGGCAAGAAGCGAAGTTTTGCAGGGTCTGGTTTGCCTTTGATCAGAACAGCAAGCCAGGGCGACGTATTGCAATAAATTTGGATGACGATTCACGAACGTTGCGAAGTAGAAGCCGGTGTCCATGTTGGTGACAGAGAAAAGATAGACAAGACCGGATCACCTTTTCGAGTTCCACCTTCTTGGCGGCCAGCGCCTTCTCGTCGTCCCCCAGCGCGCGGTCCAGCAGGCGCGCGCGCCGCTCGTGCGAGGCCAGCGTGTCCTTGGCGGCCTTGAAGGCGGCGCTGGCCGACGCCTCGTTCTTCTCCAAGGCCAGCAGGTCCGTCTCCAGCTGGCGCAGCGCGCTGCCGCTCTCCTGCGCAAGCACGAGGCTCGTTTCAACCAGTTCTTCATACGAAAGTAGCAACATGAACAAGTCATGCGCCTGATGGTAACCGACACGCCTGTCCATAACAGTTGCAGTGCCACTCAAAGCTTTAAATTGCAACGATCTGAGGGGCACGTCTCTGCGCCCGTCAGCCTAAGACGTCGCCGCAATATAAATTGAGCCTAACCCTTTAAAACCGGAACACAGTAACGCTGACATTACAGCTTCGCGGCAGAAATAGATAAGCTGGCAGTATTTCCCTGAACAAACTCTTTCAAAAGGAGCTCTACTGCTACTAGATGCACTCGAGTTGCATGACGCGGGCCATCGTATGCGCCATTCATGACATCAAACAATAGACATATGTGTTTATAGTTATTTGAAAAATAACGCCTCAAATTCAGAATTCCTCAGCATTTTATTTCTATTTCATAATCATACTATCATAATCGAGATACCATAATATAATCCACGATGTTGGTATGAAAATATCAATATGTAAATAAAGTCAATATTAATATTAGTTACATGATAATTTTCTATATATTTTATTATTTCTTCATCTTGATATTAGATACTCGACAGAATAGCGCTTGCATATTCGGTACTCGGCTGAATAGCAAAAGAACAGGCCGAAAAATACAAACTTGACAAGAATGTAAGAAAAGTACTTGCCTCGTCCAGTCTCTTATTCAAATCAGCAATCTTGATGTCGATTTGTTTAAACTCCTTTGTGCTGTTCTTAATGGCCTCCTTCTTACCCTTGACATCATCTTTCACCTCTTTCACTTTAGCTTCTATTTCTTTGACTTTGTTTTCCGTTGTTACGTAACTGCGCAAACGCACAGAAATTGTATAATATCATTCAGACACAGGTTAAGCAAACTATTAGTGAAAATACTAACAACCTCCCAGGCCCAAAGAAAATGGACACTCTCCGCCCCTCCCTAGATTTAGATACCGCACCACGTCCCGCGCATTAACGGTCACATTGACTGAACGACAACAAGGTTGTAGGCGAGCTGCCTTCGCGCTAAGACGGCTTTGATATTTGAATATTTTCATTATTCATTACGAAACTTAACAATAACATCATTGTACGTTACTATTTATAATGGTCGTGAATTGTGCTGTGTACGGCTGTTTATTATCATATAAACGGGATAAATAGAAGAGTTCTTTCGTTTTCCGAAAGATATAACGAAGATGACAAAATCTTTCTTTGAAACTCATTCAGTTATAATTTTCTTCATTTATTTAGGGCAGAGTACCATAACTTCGTGAGTTAGTAGACAAAGGCTCTCGAATTTTCAATTTGTATTGCCAATAAATATTACGTAGTGTATACACCTAATTATTAAGTAGGTAATGATAAACTTGGTCGCGCAATTTCAATACCTTGGTTACCTTATTTAAAAGTACTGGTCTAAAATACAGCATTTTAAGTGCTATTTAAAATAAAATAAAATTTAAGTATGTATTTTTAAAATAAATCTTCAATAATATTCTAGTTGGGAATTAATGAAAAATATTATATTAATAATGATAATAATGATAATTTTTTTTTTAACGCACACGGTGCCATGGACACACACATAGACAACCACAAATTACACCCAAACTCACGAGAGAAATACATGTAGGCCATAAAAATATTTCTCCCGGCCCGGGAATCGAACCTGGGACCTCTGCGTGGCAGTCCGGCATAGTAACCGTTCGGCCACGGAGGCAGTTTAATTTATTATATCGATATAAATACCTGATGAACATGTGCAATTATTAGGATTCGCTTAAGAATTTTCGCCATGTTGCCGCTCTGACCACGTAACGTACGAGAAAGTGATGGGTAACCCTGTGACGGTGTGACCTCCTTACACCGTCATCTCACGTCTTTGTATCGCCTCTCTCCGCTTGTATCCTATTATTTTTTATTTTACATGTATTTAAATTTTAAATTTGAATTGTTTCATCTTCCTTCACGTTCTCATTTTGTTTTCGTAACACGGTCACACCCAGCTCGACCGCCACAAGAGTCGGAGCTGTTAATAAGCTAATCATGTGTAATAATTTATAAGTCTACACCCTTCATGTATCTATTTCTGTAATTCAGTATCTCGGCCCATTTAGGGGTAAGTGCCTTAATAATAAGGTGTAGGGAGTGTTTTATACTGTCATACCTGTTTTTTTACATTTACCTTTATATTGTTACAGCCTTTCTTTAAACTTTACTTCTTTAATAAATTTAGTGGACCGGAAGTTTCATTTCATTGCCGTGAACCTGTTCACGGCTAGTTAGGGTTACAACCCTTTCAACCCTCACGCACCCATTTGCGCGTTTGCAGATAGCGCCTTGCTTTATGTAGTAGTAGTAGGTAAATAATATTTCGACCGTGGTATGGAGTGTCTGGGGTGTGACAGGACTATATTAGGAACACCAGAAACGATCGAGTTTTTCCTGCGTGTCCCTCTACATAAAACTCTAACTAGCTGAACTTTACGATATTAATAATTTTTTTAATAATAAAAATAATAATAAAAAAAATTAATAATAAAAACTTTAGTTAACTGTACAATCAACTCCCTGAAACTTCCCAACCTCACAAACTTAAATAAAAAATGCGCTTTACATTTAAGTACAAATGTTGTAGTGTGACCATAATTTGTACCAAAACAAAAACAACAATTATACCGTAATAAAACTGTACTCACTTGTAGGCTACAACCAGCCTGGTGAGATTCTCTAACTCGCGATTGACCTTTTGGAACTCCTGGAACTGCGCGCGCTCATCTTGGAGCTTTTGCAGTTTTGGAGCTATATCCTCCCTGATAATCTAGAAATACAAATAACAAATGCTATTATCACTTCAGTGCACAAGATTTTCATCACACCTATCACCCAATGGAATAGCCAGAAACTACAGATACCATCACCCCTTTATTGATTTTTTTCAATGATTCATTGATTTCACCCCTTTTGCACATCAGAAATTCCTATCCTGACGACGACCTCCGTGGTCGAGTGAGATCTATCAGGTCCCGGGTTCCATATGTGGCCGGGTCAGTTTAGAAAAACTAACTTTTCCGTACTGTTTCGGGCCTGAGTGTTTATGGTGCCGCCAATTTCCATAACACAAATACTTTAGCTACTTACTTTGGGACCACAGCGACGTATGTTATGTTGTCTAATATTGATTTATCCTAAAGTTGCCTGGAAAAAATTGCTACATAACAAAAGTGGCTGCCTGTAGCACACTAACTTATTATTACAGTTCTGTGTTGCTTAAAATATGTAAACAGTGGCCCCTTTCTGAACACAAACTGTAACTGGTTCCAGATTAAAATCCTGAAATGACTTGCTTTATCCGGGAAGTGAACAACAACAAGATAGTTGGTGCAAAAGTACGTACATCATTAAGTTCTCTAAGCTTAGCATCTTTCTTCTCAATCGTTTTTTGAGCAGCTTGCTTTTTGGCCTCATACATTCTTGTACCAGCTGCCTCTTCTACCATGGATAGGATCTGAAATTTAAGTTATATGGGGTTTTCAGTAGGGGCATAACAATTTAGTATTTCAATAAAACACAGAAATGAGATATCGACCTGTTACATTTAAGAATGGAATTTAATCATTTTCATGTGACCACTGGGAGCATGTTTGTAGTGTTCTAATCTTTCTGGCCAATTGTCCACAAATATTGGCTGAAACGTTGGCAATTTCGCGTTTCATATTGGTCCTGATCTCATTTAAGAGGGAGCATGCCAAAAAAGTTTTGACGTTGGCTCCGCCCAAATTTGTGAAACAAATATATGCCTGAAGTTCGCGTGACATGCGACAGGAGATGTTGAATTTTGCGCATTAAAAGTACCAAATTCGTTTTAGCGGAATAACTCTAAAACTAAAGGGATTAAAAAAAATCCGTAGTGACAGTTGTCGATCATGCATAAATATAATTAATTATCTAATTTTTGTCCTAATAGCCTGTAGCATTTCGAGGATAAATCGAAAACATGTGAAAATTAGAGGTCATTTCGTGATTTTTATCTATCGAGGAAACTTTATTGTTTTATGTTTCTGATTAATGTCATGCTTGAATATATCGTGTAGTTACTCATACAATATTTTATTCTTAACTTTAAAGTGGATATACCCCTCTAAAATCAAATCGAAGATTAGGAATTTTTCCTCTGCTCCCTCTTAACATTGTGACCTTGTGGGCATAGACCAACGACTTAACGTAACTCCATAAAAAGTGTATGGCCATTCCACCGGATCATTTTGCAAAGTAAAAGAAAAATCATTTTCCTCTCAAAATTATTTTCGAGGTTATGAAAATTCGAGCGAACGTTATTTCTGGAAAACATCATTTCGAACTACTGATAGGTGACCGTTAATTCTTACCAGTCGTGCTAATAACTTGAAGAAGTTGTTTCTGTGGTGTATCACAACCAGCACATATGCTGATAGCAGTCCTGCTCGATACGCACATATCAATAGCTTGTTCTTGAACCTGAGCCCTTGACCTCAGCCGACTGTGCCTTTGCTAGGGAATACTGCCTCTCCCACGGAAGTGATACACCACAGAAATAACTTCTTCAAGTATTAGCAAGATTAGTAAGAATTAACCCATTTATGTACAAAACAATTGAGGTCATTTCAGTGGCAGCCGCACCCCACATGTCAGTGATCTCGAACACCTGATCGGGATACCTATTTAAATTTTTTGGTTTCAGCTTTCACAAGACCCTCACCACATGGGATGTTAATGTTGACTGTGTCCGATACCAGTTTATTTGCAAGGATAGTCCCAGTATGTTAACAGACTAGTGCTAACAGTTTTCGAGTATTAGCTCCAGTGAATACTTGTAGTATGTCTTCTAAATCCTTATTAGATAAAGCATTGGCTTAGAAGGTACTGAGGTTTCTCATCCGCTTCATCCCTGGTCTTAGTGCTTATTCAAACCAGTACTGAATAACATAAGCCCTCATAGGCCTACATAGGCAATTTTGAACTTGCCTATGTTAATTAAATTTTTATTGAATTGATTTTCAATTATTTTTTGTGAAATTACTCCACTAGTTTGTTATAATTGTTAATAATATAATAATAACAAAGATCGAACACTCAGAAAAAACACTCAGAAAAAATTCCTTCGATCCGGTCGGATTCGAACCGACATCTTCTTGCATACCGTGCCAGACGCTATACCAACTAAGCCACGGAACGAACCAACGGACCTCACGAATTTTTCTATGTGCTTGCATCGTGTCTTTGTACTTGGTTTTTCAACGACTTTTTAGTCGTAGCGCCATCTATGAGAAATCTTTGACAGATTTATCACCCAGTTAGTACCTTTACAGATACCAGTCCTGGCGAGAGATGTCGCTATTCACCGTATTAATTAAATTTTTATTGAATTAATATTCAATTATTTTTTGTGAAATTACTCCACTAGTCTGTTATAATTATTAATACATTATTGCCTATGTTATTGAAATTTTGAAGATTGGTAGATTTCAAATTAGCTTTATAATTGTTAGAAATTATATATTTATGGTAATAAAAATACTTACCTCGGGTGGTTTCATATTAAGAACTTTAGTAATGCGTCCCTGCATGATGAGGAAGTGAGGGTTGTTGACGTTAAGCTGCACTGAGCAGAAAAGGTCGCTGACACGCTTGTTCTGCACATTGATGCCATTTATCAAATACTTGTTCTTACCACCCATTACCACCTGGAATTTAAATTGTGGTAAATAATTGGGAACACTATTATTATTACCAGGAGAGGGTTTTTCTGGGTCGATGCAATTAAAAAACTATGATTTGCCATAACTATGCTCTAGACAAATTTGATGTAGAATAAATGTTAACAAACAAAAACATATGATTTTTAGGGTTTTCACCTCAGACTGTTTTACAGTTACCACAATTTCAATACTGTTCCCTGAAATTTTATTAGACTTCAGATTTTACTAATATACTGATCAGATAATACCAATCATGTCATGTCATGTCTGTGATGAATTTTGTTCAATAAAAAATTTCATCAATTACTAGTGACTTGAAACCACTGAAAAATTTGTTTCTTACAAATTACCAGTAAAATTTAATTATTTTTAAAACTGTATGATCCTTATTGATTTTTAAGGGAGAGATTGCAAACATTTGTAGTTCGAGTAGTAATTGAAGTTCAAAATCAGAAATAGTGTCAATTTCTGAGATGAGATACATAGTATATTAATACAAAATAAAATCTTACAATTTTGTTTCTTTCTATCTACCATTGCCTACTATTTAGCAGGTAATATTAATAGGTATCAAAAATTTATTTATTTTATCCATAAATCCTGGTTCCGGGTCACCGAGTCGCTAAAAGATGACATGGACATAGAGAGAGAACGTAGAACGCTGGCTGTAAGGAGTAATATTTTGATCCATAGATTTGCGAGGTGTACAGTAGAAGTGAAGGTCACCCTGTTCAAAACCTACTGCCAATCGTTTTACAACTGCAATCTGTGGATGGCATTTACTCAAAAAGCATACAGCGCCCTATGTGTGCAATATAACAATGCATTCCGAATGCTGTTGGGGCTGCCTCGTTACTGCAGCGCATAAAAACATTTGCAGAAGCACATATGGATCATTTCCAATCCATAATGAGAATGCGACAAGCCTGCCTGATTCAGCAAGTGCATGCCAGCACCAACAGCCTCCTGAGCGCAGTAGTGGACAGAGTTGACGGTCCACTTAATGAACATATACAGTAGCACAATTAGTTATATTAATATGTGTGTGTACATGTACAGGATGCTTTTTTAGTGTGGATGCATTTTCTTGGATGAATTTTTCAACATTATATAAAAAAAAGTATATATATATTAATTGTAATAAATGCTCTCAGCGATCGATGTATCTATTGGAGGGGCACCTGTTTATACATACCGCCATAATTATACTACTATATGTGTTCCTGATTTAGTGTTTATTTGTTAGTTATAGCTATGTACTATTTGTAATGTGTAACTGTTTGTTGACCCCAATAAATATACATATAAAAAAATACTTTTAAAGTACTTTTGTAAAAGCAAATTTCATGTTTGGCCAGGTGCAACTGCTACATAATTCAATTACCTACTTTAAATTTAATTACATGAGAAGTGGCCAGAGCCAGCATAAATAATGAGCATTAAGAAAAAAATTTATTTTCCATTGCCATCACTGGTTGCCTAGCAACATTTTGTTATTAAACATTCTATGTTGAATATGGCTAGAGTACAGGGTGCCTTATTCAGAGTTTGTGTAGCCATTCTTCGCTGCCACCAACACCGTCACTATTTACAACTCAAAGCTTTTGCCAACAAAATTGAATACTAATTTGTTATAACTGACAAGGGCATGTGTTTGCTCAGGAGTGAGTTTTGTATGTGTGAGGAAATGTCTGCATTCAGACAATTATTGGGTGAGTTCTAGGCCACAATAGTGTAGTGTACACTGTCAATATAAGAAGGCAACTATTATTTTGCACTTGTGTTGGAGCTCGCATGCCGCTGGTGAGACTTTGCAATTATAATTCGCACTAGCACTTGCCTGTCTGGTAACTGTGATTTCGTCTTGGTTTTCATAACCAATTGGGCACTGATTTTTGTCGCGATTGTCAAAGGTAATGCTGACTGTAGCCTTCGTGATGCCCGCTTGCCCATGTTTATAGATTAACTCCTGTAAACTCCCCGCTCTCACCTGAAAAATCGACAAAAATATGTTTTGGCGGGAGCGTCAGACAATGTCTACATACGTTGTTTACGACTTATAAACAAACTATAGTCGACTTACATTGGACAAGTTAGTGATTCCTAGAACGAAACATATAGAATCCAAGATATTCGACTTCCCTGTGCCGTTTAATCCTGTAATAGCGTTAAATTCTGGATCGAAACCGGTGATCTCTACTCGGTTTCCGTAAGACTTGAACCCGTCTAGCACTATGGACTTGATATACATTTTGCTAAAGAAATATATATCGTTTCACTAGTCAGACTACATGAAATCACCCAATAAAACGAAAGAAATTTAACAAAATTTCGGAAAAAACCTATAGTAGGAACCGTTGCAAAATACAATTTTTGTTTGACTTACTTTTTTTTTTAATTTGCTGTAACTGGTTATACATGGCAATAACGGCCGTTTGTCAATAATGAATAGGCGATTTTTCAATGACTGTTATTGTAAACTGTTTTCAGATAACCTGTTATTTCTCTGCTTTGTAGTATACATATAATACAACATGACAATGATAGCGAATGAACACTGTGTAGCGTTTCCAGATGGTTACGTTTCTTACATTTTTGGTTTTCTGGCGTAATAATGTGAGTAATTTTAGTTTTTTACGTAATTTTCGTAACTTTTGACAAAATTCAACTATATTTGTTAAATGTTAAATACTAAATAATTTACGAACACACCCAAATTAGACGAAAGTAATCCAGAGATGACGCAAACAAAATCAAATCAATCAATGGGAGCCAATAATTTACAACCAAGATAACGTACAGTCAAGAGCATGACGTGCTCTTGACATTTTCCTTGACACTTTATTACTTTGGAGCTTAGACTATGGAAACTTTGGACCCGTAGTGGCATAGAATTGGGTTTAAGTCTTAAGTGTAAAGCTAGACGTGCTCTTTATCCATACAACCCAAGAATACCCGGCCAATAATCCAAGATCATTGGTTCGGTAAAACTCGGACTGATGATTCCTGCCTGGATATTCGCGAAACGAACCGATAACACACGACCAAAGAACTACCAACTCGGTAATCTCCCAGTCTGTTAACAGACAGCCAATAATGGAAACCAAAAGGAACTTGAATTATTACGAACTTGTGACATGTAACTTTTGCACACAAAAATGTAACTTTTGTAATGAATTGCACGGCAACACTACGTTACCTGATAATTGTGGTTCAATCGTGGATAGTGGATAACACAATGCGATTAAATTTGCTACTGTTATAAAGCTATTGTTGTTACTAACTGGTAATCATTAACTAATGAATCAAAATAAAATAGCTGTTTTCGAATGATATTAACTGCATGTCGATATCAAATATTAAAATCGACATTATTAGAAATTACAATTGCTTAAAGCACAAAATCGTAGTTTCGATTTATGTCACTAAGGGTCGTATTCTAGAACACTACTCAATGCTCAAGTCAGGATTGCACTGGAAATACGACCCTAATGGCAGGGACTTGAGTATGTTTTCGAGTGCTTTAAACCATACTCAAATCCTGACTTGAGCATTGAATAGAGTTCTAGAATACGACCCTTAATGAGTATTACATTACATACGAATAATGCATTACATTATCTACTATTTCTAGCTATAACCAATCGATGAAAACAATTATGACTTTTTTTAATCGACTGACGGTTAGGAACAATGTATAATTTTGTAGTATTTACTAAGTATTTACTACTCAAATGAACGTAAAACTCGTTGTAAGATACAACTTAGTTTTGTTTCTGTTGTGAATAGCCCATTAGCATTCTAAAAAACACTATTTTCGCATTTTAACATCGATAATCGGATCACCTACGTAATCGATATTTTCGAAAGGACATCATACATACAATTTGACGTTTTTATTTTTTTGTTAGATTTTTTTGAGAAAGCGCGCCGATAAACGAATTTTTGTAGATTTTGTTCGTAAATTCTTCAATATTATGGATTATAACACATCTGGGGCAATAAGAAGTCCCTTCTCACCACGAGTTAGACAATCCATCACAGGAAGACGGCCGATAGGGCTTTCTTCAGCGAAAAAGAATCAAAGGTAAAATTATAACCTCTAATCCACTGTTTTCGTCAAATAACTCGTCGCTGTAACATTTCAGTGCAAAATTTGCATAATAATTACAATCTACATGTATCAGACTTGCTTACAAAGCCAAGGAGTTGTTGAAGAATTGGAAAAATATTGCCATGAAAATTAGCAAAAAATATAATCAATATTTCTAACATTTCGTCGCAAATATACAATAAAATATTTAAAATATGTTTGCAGCAAATTCCTTCAAACAGCCGAATCACAGAGCGGAGATGTCATCTACAAAACCCCTCATAGCACTGTGGAGACCTATGGCATGCCACTGCCAGTTATGGTCACGGAAACACTTACTTTTGGTGAGGAAGTAATAATATAATAATTATATTTATTTGCCGAAGTAGCCCAAGCTTTTGAATCGTTCTTTTCGGAAATTGCTGTGAACACTACAAAATCATTAAATTCCTCCCCTTCACTTGCTATTGATCTCCTAAAGGAAAATGTTAACGTTTGTGGCAGTTTATTTAATTTTCGTCATGTTAATCCACAAGACATCATAAAAGCTTTTAAGTCAATACATGTTAAAAAAACTGAAGATCTCTGGGGCATATCAACTAAAGTTATAGACTCAGTTATTAATCTCATTTCCCCACAGTTAGCTGTAGCTTTCAATAGGTGCGTCGACGAAGGTGTTTTTCCCGATTTAATGAAATACAGCAAGGTTATTCCTTTATTCAAAAGCGGTAAAAAAGTTGATTCTAGCAACTATAGGCCCATTTCAATTTTACCAGCTTTAAGTAAAATATTCGAAAAGGTTATGCTAACTCAATTACTGTCCTATTTCGGTAGGAATCATATTTTTCATAGTGAACAATACGGGTTTACTAGTGGTAGATCGACTAGCGATGCGGGGGTAGCGTTACTAAAACACATCTTTGATGCTTGGGAAAGGTCCCAGAACGCTATTGGTGTTTTCTGTGACCTCTCAAAGGCATTTGATTGCGTTGATCATAATACTCTTATTAGGAAGCTGGAACATTACGGTGTAAATGGCAAGGCGTCGAAACTTGTCTCGTCATATCTCAACGGTAGAATTCAGAAAGTAGACATAAATGGAGTGACTTCTTTGGGTTCTCCGGTAAAAATGGGTGTTCCGCAGGGCTCAATACTTGGACCTTTCTTATTTCTGATTTATATTAATGATCTGCCATTCTTTGTTAAGGACCATTGCGAAATAGTGTTGTTTGCTGATGACACATCCTTGATTTTTAAAACAGACAGACATGACATTAACTATGACCGTATTAATGATACCCTCTCTAAGGTAGTTTATTGGTTTAATGCTAACAATTTATTGCTTAATGCCAAGAAGACAAAATGTGTTAAATTTGAATCACCTAACGTAAAATCGACTAGTCCAAGCATAGAAATAAACGGAGAAAAGTTAGACCTTGTTAATAAAGCAGTCTTCTTGGGAGTGACCTTAGATAGTAAACTTCAGTGGTTTCCACATATATCGTCCCTGGCCAGCAGATTAAGCTCCGCTGCATACGCAGTCCGCAGAATACGTGAGCTTACCGATGTTAGTACTGCTAGACTAGTTTACTTTAGTTACTTCCATAGTATAATGTCCTACGGGATTCTCATGTGGCGTAAAGCGGCAGATATTCAAACCATATTTGTATTGCAAAAACGAGCGATTCGTTCTGTGTACCGTCTAGGCTCTCGGGTATCTCTCAGAGAAAAGTTTAAGGAGACTGGTATCATGACTGTGGCATCACAGTACATTTACTCAAATATTTTATATGCCCGTAAAAATTTACATAATTTCAATAAGAAAGAAGATATCCATAATATTAACCTTAGAGCTAAGTCCAAACTCATGGTACCACGATTTCGTTTAACCAAGGTAAACAACTCTTTTATGGGGAACTGTATACGTTTTTACAATAAGATTCCGGAGCATATATTAAGTTTATCATTTCCTAAGTTTAAAAACTACATTAAAAATATTTTGATCGTAAAATCATATTACAAAATTGAAGACTACGTGTTAGATAAAGATGTATGGAAAGACGACATGGCTCCAGAATCCACACAAATTTGATTCAAAGTGTATTCCATAGCATTTAAGTTTATTTGAAAAGAGCAATCCCTAGAGTTTCTTGCTCGTTCTTCTCAGGGAGGTCAGCGTAGTGAACGAGCAGTAGCTTAAATGTAGCTTAAATGTGACGTTTTCAAGTGTAAATTTATTTTACCTATGGAATAAATAATCTTTGACTTTGACTTTGACTTTGAAGAAAGCTGTGGTCTTTTAATCTGGTAGTGTATTACTTATTTGACAGTAATTGTTACGGATGGATGTCGCATTCATTGATGCTGATGTGGATGTGCAATATCCGCGTTATCAGCAACAGTCCTGGTTACTACAAGTAAAGAGTACTTTGACACTTTTCGGACTTAGGTAGTTATTAATTGGCTGATTGTTTTTAAGACTTTCGTGGTTATTCACTAAATGATTATCACTAGTATCAGGTTTCTTACCACGGTATGACTTCTTTTTATTTTCCCGATATTTCGGAACGGTTGCACGCTCCATGGTCACGGGTTGACTGGACGGCGGCAGATGACAGCTTTATGAGCAGACATATCTGTCTACCCTCTTGCGCTGTCGACGACTACCTTCATCGCGATTTGTTGTGGCGTTACCATTGCCACTCACTTTTTTCACACAAACCACACTCACTGTATCCATGTGACAGATAAAATAGCCAGGTCGCTAAGGAAGTTT
>NW_020653719.1:12882038-12901674 GCF_003589595.1 Hyposmocoma kahamanoa | reverse complement strand
CACAGGTGACCTGAACAGCGTGGAAATAGTGGCCCTAGACATGAAGGCCAGCGGCAGCTTCGGTTTACTCCTGCTGATAGCTGCAGTCAACGTCGCCCGCTCGCCCGAGATGAAGTACGCTATCGGTAAGAAAAAACTATCTTATGTGTCACTATCTGCGGACCAGAGAGATAGAGTATTCCGGAAAGACTACGGCCTCTCCGGCAAAACCAGGGTACAACGGGCGTTCGGGCTAAGTCCTACGCCAGTGATAAGGCTCTCACGGGCGTCTCTGGTGGACCTGAACTTGGGTACGAACTCGTTGGGGTTTGTGGTAGCGCAGCTAGCGCGTCTTATTAGCGGTTTACTTGAAGGCCTGCAGCGAGGAGACGTGCGGGCCACGTGATTTGCCCTCTAAGTTGGAAGCTATGTCTGGACATTGTCACAGGTCACGCTATGGCATCTCCGGCACTAGCCCGGAGCGCTAGTAGAGGATGAGCTAGACATTCTGCGTTGACTATAAAGTCCACTACCAAATCTCATCACCGAAGACCAGATTTTGGTAGTGGATTTTAGAGTATTTGGTGACGAGATTTGATAGTGGACTTAAGAGCCAACGGCTTAGCGGTGGCAACTGTTAGTTGCGCAATGCGCTACGGAAAGTGAGCGTGCCTACAGTTCCGGTACCTATCTGGAAAATAGGGAGCCTCTACTCTAACCTTATAATAAACCAGATGAAAATCGAGCAAACCGGCTGATCTGGGGTTAGGACCTGACTTAGATGATCTCTGCACAGGCTTGCTCGCACAGGTCATGGTGCCCTTCCCGCATAACGAAGAGGTTGATAGGCAGGGGCACTATAAACAAAACTTATGTAGATAGATGTGCGACTGTCCTGTATTAACAATTAATACAATGAAAGTTAGGCGATGTGTCCACTGCCAATTCTTTTACTGCATTTGATATCCTCGGTAGACCTTTTTTGCGTTAAATTGTCGTGTGCTTACCAAGCGTAGGTTCGGTTCCCATCCTCGTCGCCACTGAGGTATTTCTTAAGACAGGTAATAGTGAGGACACGCAGTAGCAGTTCAATTGTTTATAATTGACTGGTTCTCCAAATCTCCAGCCACACTCATTTACAGAAATAATTATATACAATAATAATTATTGTAGCGAATCGCTACAAATCTCTCTTGTATATATTTTATAGTCTCTTTAAGTTATCAGTTTTATATTTAAATTCTAAATTTAAATGTGATTTGTGACTTGTTTACTGTTTTGCTTTGAAAGCTATACGTGTTTTCTAATAAATTAATAAGCTGTAAGTACATTTGCGTTGACCTTGCTCACTCGTTGTTAGCACCCACCCTTTAACGCATTGATATAGTCCGTTACAATTATATTCCACCTACCTACACTACAGTTAGAGGTCTTTATGATGACTTTTTTTAATATATTCAGGACAATGCTTTACGCACACCCCACCACGGGCAATGACATGGCTACATTATGTGGGACTCTCCTCTGTGGACCCACCCGGCCATAGAGTCTCGTCCGACAGATCCTCGGAGACCTACCCACAAAAAACCGGTGTATGCACGCTCTCCCACCGATGCCGGTTCGTGGAATCCCGTTTTGAAGCTCCCACTCATCACATAATTCTGTTCTTGGTAGTACCAATTTAGGAAATAAACTTTGCTAAATTGTTCTGGGCTAAGTGTTCCGAGTAGTGCCCCGGAAAGAATTCTGTTGTTCAGGTACTAGGACAGGAAATTTCGTAATTAGAGACTTTGGTATTGTAGTTTGGTACATTATCCGCTCACGCGATACATGCAGCGGTAGACGCCTATACCACACCTAGAGGTGCCGGTGATGATTTTATACCGATTTATCGGATATCGAAGTTATAACAGGTAAAAGAACTAATATTAATTGCTATTTCGGTAACTACTCTAGCAAACCATAAAGTTTTTAATGCCTGGGTCTGTCATTAAAAAAAAAATAAACAACTTCAAAAATACTTCACGACAATCGTGTGTGTTATTGTTTGGGCTGGTGATTTCGGTGTTTATTTATTGAAAACATACCGTAAGTAGCGTTTTTTAAGTTTACCCTGAATATAAATGTCTATAAACTATACTTAGGACTAATTTCATGGTAAACGTTAGAACCACTCAAACGGAATATTATCATATTTATCCAAGTACACCAAAAATTTTATTAGTGCTTTTTAAGTGCAGGATTTGCGGTGTATTACTGCATTTTAATTGAGATGTTTTTATTGGTAGTACGGAGGGTATTTATTGAGCAATGCAGAATAATAATTTTTATTTATAAAACCTTGTATTTAAACTGAATCCTTTTCTATTTTGCGAAACCAAATAGCCGCCATTTTGCGGTAGGAGGAGCGCATCGCGTGAGCGGCTGTGGGGATGCACGATTTTTTGCTTTTGATCATCGGATCATCGTATGCTCTCATATAAATCGTTTGAAAAGTATTTCCGAAAAAAAAAATTTTTTTTCAGCCTTTTTGCCTTCAGTTTTATTACGGCTTTCATTTAGAGTGATACTAGTCAGTGAGAAAAGACGTTCAGATGGCACAGAAGTAGCGACAATCGCCAAATATTGTATTGTACTTAGATATTGCAAAATTGATTTTCTTGCAGTCCAATACAAAATAGTGGTCCAGAAATAAATAAATAAATAAATAACGCACACACTCAACATAGCCCCGCACTAGGGAAACCCTGTGTCGCGGGTGCCATGGACACACACATAGACAACCACAAATTACACCCAAACTCACGAGAGAAATAAATGTAAGCCATACAAACATTTCTCCCGGCCCGGGAATCGAACCTGGGACCTCTGCGTGGCAGTCCGGCATGGTAACCGTTCGGCCACGGAGGCAGTTAAAATAAAGAGACTGATTTGTTTAAATTACGAATACGACCTAGACGATTCGCCTTAGTATTAACGATTTACTTAAAAATCGCTAATGAATCGATACAAAAAATCGCCAGTTCGTATACACTTGAATCGATCTTCATAAAAATGGAATCGTAATGTGCATCCCTAGCACATTACTATTATTCTAGACTATGCTATAGCCGGTTTTTAAAATTGGTTTTGATGAAAAGTAGGAGGCAGACGAGCTACTTAATAGGAAATTGTAACCGTCGTCCATGGACATTTGCAACGGTGGAAGAGTTAATCATGAATGCATTTTTCCAGCGCACATCTGCGTAGAAGACGCGGCGAATCCCCGCGTGACGTCACTTGTCCCCCTCCGCAGCTGGACGCGCGAAGATGTGGACGAACCACCGAAGTTCTTGCCTCTTGGACCGCGAGCGTTGCTCTACAACAGCAAATACATCACTGAGGTTTCCAGTAAGTACAATTTCAGGACAAAAAACCTGCTAAGTGCGAGTAGCAGTTTCAACCAGTAATTATCGGCGTAAGGTCTCGCCTTATACCTACAAAGCTTTAAACAATCAAAGAAATAGAATATAATTGAAGACTAAAAGAAAGCATATTTGCAAACACTACAAAAACACTCAAAACCTTACTTGACACGCAATAACTTTCATAACCAGTTTATCCTCAAAAACTTTATTAGAACTATTAGATGTTCTTTGGCTTTACCACCTTATTACATCTACCAATTCTCTACCCTGATTGCCTGGAAGAATTTGCTACTCAGCATAAAGTACGCTTATGGTACGTTATACTCGTATATATAAAGCTACAAATCCTGACTCGCTTAGAAAAATAGAACGCATACTTCCCGATATGGTGGAAAAAAGATATTTATTCCGTTGTACGCGGATAGGCTCCAAGACAAAGAATCGAATATGAGAAGACCTGATTGTGGAAAATGTAAACGAGTGATCAACGGCCTGCAAATACTATACATGGGGGCATATTTGTGCACTTTTATGAGATACAACTTGGTCAATTTCTGCTGAAAATAAAAAATGTTCCAAATTCAAATAAACAAAATGGCCGCCATACAAATTTCAAAGCCTTCTATCACGGAAACTATTAGAGATAGGTAGGAGGTGCTGGAAGGAAAAAACTTGCTTCGATGCGGCTGAAAATTGGCATGCGGGGGCTTTAGGAGTCCTTAATCATAATTTGGGGTCAAATGTTTTTTTTCGCCATTTTTCAATATGAATGCCATATAAGAGTTTTTTTTCGTTAAAATTGGCTGCCGAAAGAGCGAGTGCTCTGTTTCAGCTGAAAATTGTCATGTGGAAGTGACAGGGTCAAAAATTTGTGCTCGAAATTGGTTTTTCGCCAGATATATAGATAGATATGGCCGCCATGCAAGCGTTTGTTGGCAGTAGAAAAAAAATTGTTCTGATTCCTTCAAAAATTGTAATGTGGGGTCTCTAGGAGTGCTTGATAATAATTTGTGATCAACATTAGTTTGTCGTCATTTTTCAATATGGCTGCCATAGAAGTATTTTTTGGCGGCAGATGAAAATTTGCTCTAATTCGATTGAAAATCGGCATGTGGGGGTCTCTACGGGTGTTTAATAATAATTTGCGGTCAAAATTTATTTTTCGCCATTTGTCAATATGGCTACCATACAAACTTTTTGGCGGCAGATAGACTTGCTCTAATTCAGCTGAAAATCGGCATGTGGGGATCTCTATGGCTGTTTAATAATAATTTGCGGTTAAAATTTACCTTTAGTCATTTTCTTATATGGCTGCCTTATAGACTTTGTTTAGCGGTTGATAAAAATTTTGCTGTAATACTACTGAAAATCTGAAAGTGCCCCAGAGTGAACGCTGTTGCTCTGGTACTCAACATTGAATTCCCTAGTCTGAGGAGTCCGATACATCAAATTATTTTTGAGCTTCTACGGTTACTTTTCAGCATATTCTGTTCCTTACAGTGTATTTCTAGATATATGAATAAACAGCTAGAGAAATATGCTACTTTCTTAACTTCTTTGTACAGGTACAGTGCCAAACGACAAAGTGGACTACATAGACGTGGCGTCTGAAGGCGACAGGATCCTGGGCGCAGAGCTGTGCAACGGTGTTCCTCTGTTATTCAGCAAGAAACACGGCGTTTTGGTCCTCACCACTGCAGAGAGTCTGGCTCCAACACCGTAAGTAATACTAGGTTCTAGAACTTTTGGTGAAGTCATTTCGTGCCCTTGACTAGGAATAAATAGGCCAATCCTCTTCGTGAAACGTGGTTTTATATACATATTTCGATACCTCCAACTAAGTTGTTGTAAGTCAAAATACCATTTTTTGCTTCGTAACTTAAATATATCCTTTTTTATGTATATCGATGGAAAAATCCCTTCCAATTATGCTTAAATTCAAACATGAAGCCTATAATGGTATACATAAAAAAGAATATATTTTAGTTAAAATGCAAAAAATGGTGTTATGACTTATACTTATAACAGCTTACGTGGGCGGTATCGATTTATAAAATGAAAATTAATTTGCGATTTGTCAAAAATGGATGTGTTTTTGTGACGAAACGAACAAGTCGTGCGCCTTGTGGTAAGCGTCACGCCTATCCACTTGCAGTGCCACTCAGAGCTTTAAATCGAAAAGATCTGAAGGCACTACCATTGCGCCCGTCACCCTGATACATAAGTTGACAAGTCCCATGTGCCTGTAATTTCACCAGCGCCCTTACCCTTCGAAACCGAAACACAGTAATGCTCACATTATTGCTTGGTGGCAGTACTTCCTTAGACGAACTCTTTCACAAGGAGCTCTACTACTATTAGTTACAACGCCATGTTGTAAAACATCAACGAACCGCCAATTGCTAACGTTTACTTTGACGGGACGAACAAATAGTACGTCTGATGGTAATGGACACGCCTACCCATAAGGCAGAATCTACCCAAAACTTAGAGCTTTAAATAACAGCCACCTAAGGGGCACTGCCACAGCGCTTTTCGCCCTGAGATAGCCTCTTGTTTAATAAAAATGGAACTATATTAATTTGCTACTCGACGTACTCAGTGAAGGTTAAATCGTGCAAAATAGCTGCGCTTGTGTTAAATATTTTTTTCATGCAGTTAATTATCCCACCCTCCCTCCGCATAAAATTAATAAAATAAATAACACAAGCGCAAATACAGTCACAAACCACCACCAAAAATATACCCGACACGTGTTTCGCCTCTCCACGAGGCATCCTCAGGGGCTGTTGACTGCTTGACGCTCGGCGAGGGTTGACTCTGACTCACAGGGTTCTCGGAGTAGCAAATTAATTTACTTCCATTTTTATTAACATGGACTTCCGCAAGGTAACGCCTGAATCTATTAATTAGCCTCTAGTTTCACCAGCACCCTTACCTTTGCGAAACCGGGACGTAGTAAAGCTCACATTATTGTTTGGCGGCAGAAACAGGTACCGTGGCAGACAGTACTTTCCTGGACGTTCTGTCACTAGTTCTACTGCTATTATATAGCCTGTAACGGCACACTCATATCTACCATTTGACAATGTAATTTTGAATTTCATACTTTGGATGAAAATTCCAATTCACTCTAGCCTTGAATAGCTTCAAATTGTACTTTTCGGGAAACACAGCCTATCCTGTGTTTTATTCCATTTTCGTATGTATTAAGAAGAAAGAAGTAAAAGGTGCGAATAGGTGGTATATGTTTCGGAATTTCTAATCGATTGATTGATTATGTATAAATTTCGAGACAAGTACAGTATTTCGGAAAAAAATTGTTTAAAAAACAAACCTACATTAGATCCGAGAACGTGGTCAAATGTTCTTTAAATAAAATTCTAATAATTGTTTATTTCGTTTGTAGATCCATGTGTGATAGTCCAATGGAATCTCCGTGTCCGTCGGACATGTACGATGGAAACTTGTCTCTATACGAAATTGATCCGAATGAGGTAAAGTATATTATTTCAATTCACAAAAAAGACTGACGACATGTACTTGGTCGTCGATTGTAAATGTCCTAGCGGTTAACACTATGGAAGCTTAATATGGTGTCTCGGGTAAGATTCTCGGATCAATTTAGGAAGCGAATTTTTCTAAGTTGGTTGTAGTTTTTTTCTGGTGATGCACTTGGAGTTTCTTTCTGACTATGGTACAAGGAATTCGCTAATTTGAGGCCAACAAATTAATAACACGTACTTCTAAGTTTTTTATTAGGATTTTTGACTTGTATACAAGTCCTTTGAGCCAGGTCCTCATAGTTTTCGGGATCCTCAATAAATATTTTCTTTTGTGTTTTTAATGTATTTGTAGAATGGCAAAAAGAACTTTGGGTTTTTTAAAGTTTTTTAAGCAGCGGGAGTCACGTTTTCACTTTCACTTGAATCACTTAGTTCACTTTCTAATAAAAGACGTTGAATTTTGAACACGGCTTAGTAGGTACTTCTTGTATGCTTCAATACAATTTCGATGCCTTACTTTCTCAAACTCGTATCTTATAAAGAGTGATTATTCAGGACACGACAAAACTTTCTATTTATTTCAAATTTCTTGTCAAGGGTGCTAATTTGGATGCATTACTTTAAGAATAGGTAAAAGCCAGTGTGGGAGAGGAAATGTGATGTAAAATCAGGGTGCAAAGTTTATATATACAATTCATTTTTTGTAAGATTTGCCGTTTATATATTGATCCTTCTTCCAGAAACTTTTCCATATCGTTGTTATAATCTAAATACGTATTGAATTAATGTTCAATTATTTTTTTTTATGAAATTACTTCACTAGTTTGTTATAATTATTAATACAAAGATCGAACACTTAGAAAAATTCCTTCGATCCGGCCGGATTCGGACCGTTTAATTTAGCCACGGAACGAACCAGCGGACCTCACGAATTTTTCTATGTGCTTGCTTGTCGGATCTTCGTATTTGGTTTTCAAAGACTTTTTAGCCGTAGCGTCATCTATGAGAAATCTGTGAAAGTATTTCGTCATCGAGTTAGGTAACTTTACACCTACCAACCCTGGCTGGAGATGTCGCAATTAATTGTAATTAAATTTCTATTGAATTGATATTATTTTTTTTATTTGAAATCTTTTATGCGTCCTGTTACTGAAGTTCCCGCCCAATGAATGTCGTATTGAAGAGGTACAAAGAGAGCGGTCGGCAGGTGAGCACGGTGACGTTCGACGCGTGCGGCAAGCTGAAGACGGCGTTCCTGTTCCACCTGCGGCGCGACGCGCTGCTGTGCCGCAGCCTGGTGGAGGAGCTGTTCCCGCCCCCCGCGCCCGCCCCCGGGTCCGGCCCCGCCCCCGACGAGCGCGACGTGGACGCGGCGCTGGACCGCACCGTGCTGCGCATCGCCACGGACCTGCTGGACGACATGCCCGCCGGGGACCCCAGGTACTGCATCATTTAGGACAGTTATAGAGCAGTGTTTCTTGACCTGTGACTAATTATTTTTTTAAGTTATCGTAAAATAAATAAAATAAAAAAATTAAAACAGCCTTTATTGTACTACATTTAACATACATTTGTTTTTTTAATAAATAAGCGAAAATAAAACTCAAACGAATAATTTAATGCAGCAGTCGCCTTTAAGGCGTAGGCCTCCCCTAGGTCTCTCCACTCTTCTCTTTTTCTCGCTTTAGCCATTCAATACGATCTAATTATTTCTGTGAAGACGTCTCTCCATCTTTTCTTTGGTTTACCTTGGCTTCTTTTTCCGTCCCTTAGGATCCCTAAGTTATCATAAGAAAACCGTAACCCAGTTTTGAATATTGAAATTGTTTATTAATATTTCAGCTATGTGTCGGGTCAAATATCACCATTTGTCAGATAGCCGCGTTTTAATTAGTGGACGGCAGTGTGGCCCATGGCCCCTAAGGGGTCCCTGTAATACTGGTGGCAAGCCCACCATACAAAATACATTCACACTTTTCGCGTGACTTTGAATTTTCGCGCCCTTTGACGGCCATTCATTATTGGAGCGAGCGAGACGCGCGTCAATGCAACCCGCGAGCGTTTTTTCTTCTTCATCTATTCGGGAAGGGTTCGTAGGCTCTTAGAAATTTTGAGAGGGGCCCATGACCAGAAAAAGGTTAAGAAACTCTATACCAGAGGAACGGTAACGTTTTTAGTTAAATCTGCCTTGCTGCCTCTAACTGCCTCAGTGGCCGAACGGTTACCGTGCTGGTCTGCCACGCAGAGGTACCAGGTTCGATTTCCGGATCGGGAGAAATACTTGTATGACCTATATTTATTTCTCTCGTGGATTGGATGTAATTTGTGATTGTCTATGTGTCTGTCCATCGCACCCGTGTGCGTTATTATTATATATCTTTACTATTTCAAGAAGATACAGGAAGAAAGGCGTGCGAGATACAGAATTGCAACTAAGTTCGCTCCATATCCACACAAATTTGATTCAAAATGTATTCCATAGCATTTAAGTTTCTTTAAAAAGAGCAATCCCTAGAGTTTCTTGCTCGTGCTTCTCAAGGAAGTCAGCACAGTGAACGAACAGTAGCTTGTGATTGTGAAATGATTATTTGACTTTAAATCAGTTGAAATTTGATTCACCAGATGGAAGCAGCGTCCCAGCGGTCCGTACACGAATATAGCCCTGGGCAGCTCAGCGGCTCTGCAGATCGCAGCGCAGCTGAGAGATAAGCAACGGGCCTTCTCGCTCTTCGTCGACTTCCTCAGGGCTACGGGACTGTGGCAACGCTTGGGCCTCGTTAGTAGGGGTGAGTTCCTTACGCGTGATGCGAATGAAGCTTCATACAGGATACTTGTCTTTTAATTTTGTCGAATATTACTCATTTGACAGTAATTGTTTCGGACGGATGTCGGACGGAGATCGAGAGTAGCCCCCCTGAAATTACTGTTGATGATTTGTCCAATTATAAAAGGCCACAGTTTTATTGATAAGCCCTAATTATGACAATTAAATGCTCAGTAACTTTATCATCGTCATTTATTCATTAACTCTACAGTGTGTCCCAAAATTCATCTATAAGCTGGGACCAGGTTGTTGCCTAGTTGGTAACAACCCAAAAAATGTATTTTAAAAAAATCTGTACCATGTTTTTGTTGAATTTTTTTCTAACCAGACAACATTCTGGTCCAGGCTTGATCATGAACTGACTGAAACGGAATCGTTAAAAAAATAATGATTTTTGACGATTAATTTGCAAACCGAAATTTCTACGATTTATTTCCATCATTTCTGTTATGAATTTAAAAAAAAATAATAATATTCTCAAGTATAATTTATCTATCGAGTGAGTCAATGAAGTTGATCGTTTGAAATAACACTATTTTAATGTGATCAAATAGCAACGCACTAAACGACGGTTTATTACTCTTAATTAAAAGGCCGACTATGTGAGAATTAGACCATTGTAAGGTGACATTAACAAACGCTCGCGCGTTCGTGGGCAGAGTCCGGCGGCGGCTGCGTGAGCACGCAGTGCGCGCTGAGCTCGCTCGCCGAGCAGCTCGCCATCGCGCTGACGCTGCGCCGCCTGCAGCAGGGCGCCGACGCGCAGCTCATCGACGCCGCCATCTATCAGGTGAAGCACGCCGGTTGTACTTTTCATCACTCTTCACATTTGGCTTCAGCTGTGGTGGTCCACGGTTCTTAGGCAAATGACCTATAAAGTCTAATCATTCTTCTACGTGCGTTTATGGGCTCTTCCTACCCCTATGGGAAAATACAGCGGTGTGTGTATGTGCCCGTGAGGAATAATTATTATTTTAATGCAGCGAGCACCGTCTAGCGAGAGACGGCAGGGATCTTTAAAAGTGTAATAACGACCGACCGTACAACGCCCTCTGCTGGCTTATTGTAGTGTTTTTTCAGAGTGCTTAGGAGTATGAGAATGAATGACAATCGCCAACGAACTGTTTTCCTAGAGTCAGTAGTTCGGCCTTAACGTTCACTCACTTGACGTTAGACGGCCGATCGCGTTAATTTCGTGCACTGATTCAAATAAATAGAATAATGGCAAACGGTGATTAGCTCTGTAGCGATAAAAATCAGTTACCATTTCCAACATGTATAGTAACAAAACTTTCGCTAACGGTGAAATTAAACATCGTAATGGAACTTCGAAGGTTAACAACCCTCGAAAAACGTGTAAAGTCCCAACAAGCGTGGCGGACTGCGACCTAAATAAACCTTCTCCTTAGAGGAAACACGTGTTAGCTGTATAACTTAAGGTGCTTTTCCACCAGCGAAGTGAGACGAGACGATTGGTATGCCAAATTTCAATTTTCTCTTATTCGATCCTCAGTGGTCTGGATTGACGAGGGTGGGCGAGACGATAATTGAAATATTTTTTGATGCAATATTGAACCATGTTAAATTTTCCAACTGACACACTATTTCTCGCGTGAACTCGCGAGTGCCCGCAATCGAACCCGGGACCTCTACGTGACAGGCTAGCTTGGTAAACCTTTCGGCCACGGAGGTTTTTTTGGTGCCTGGCACTGCCACATTGCCACTCAGCTTTAAATCGCAAAGATCGGAGGGGCACCGCCACCGCACCCTGAGACATAAGTTGACAAGTCCCATGTGCCTGTAATTTCACCACCTAATCCAGGTCAATAAGACCGTCCTACTTCGGCTTGTAGTGTAGATAGATTGTATTTATAGTCTAACTGTATAATTTGTCACCTATGTTCCGGAGACCGAACAATAAACACGTCTCTGTCATCTACGACCATTCCTTTGAATAATGTGAGGGGCTTGCCGGGAACATCTTAAAAAATATATTGTATTCGATTATTTTTATGATTTATATTTTTATTACTTTATTATAGATTCGATTTTTTTTTTATTAGCTTTATCAGCGACATTTATATTTTTTCAATTTAATTTGTTTGATTGATTAAAATTGCTACTGCAAATTAAAATTTACTACTAAATAAAATTTACTACTGTAAATGTTAAAATAACACTCTTATTATCTTGCATGTTGTCTTCACATATAATTGCTATAGCATTAAGCTTTTGTTTTGTATTGTTAAATATTTGAATGTTGTAATGTATATAGTGTTGGTGAACTAAATAAATAAATAAAATAAATAAATAAATAAATAAATAAATAAATAAAACATGTTTGACCCGGCCGGTGGCGAGCAGGTGGTGTGCGGCGAGACCCCCGAGGTGGAGGAGGAGCCCGAGGTGGAGGCGGCCCTGTCCTCGGGCGCGCTGTCGCCGGCCGACGTGTGCTTCCGGCGCGTGTCGAAGGTGGCGCGGGTGCTGCGCGCGCTGGCCCGCCTGCAGCACGCCGCCGCGCACGCCGACGCCCGCGCCGCCGCCGGCCACGCCACGGCCACCCTCAGCATCCTCACGGTACCTCACTTTTCGACACCTTTTTAGGACAGCATTTTCTATTATAACAGCACGCTTCTTACTGGCATGTGTCGATCACTGGGTGTACGATCACCATGGGTGAGTATCGATTACTGGTTACTTAATTAGTGGATTTTTTTTATTACCGGAGATAGAGTAATTCTTGTTTTAGTTTGAAACATACTTCAGCATTATCTTTCTTGAGGATTCTATTTGCCAAGTAAAATAATCATTATTCGTTGTATTGCGAAAACCAATTATCTGGAATTTTCACAGAAAATAACTTAATATTGGATAACGCAACAAAATTGCTTATATAAAATGCAAACATTTTCAAATTTAGATAAAACATGAAATGTAGAATCGTCTGTTAAAAATTAACACGGAATTAACATGGTGTGCATAAGAAATTGTCATAAAAATTTCAATTGCATTTATTTCAAAGTCGATATTTTGTGAAATAATTGTTTTTCCCAGTATAACAGCGATTTCAAGTAGCGACGATTTAATAGTAAGCTATACCCATCCATCCATCCATCCATCATAAGTGTATAGACCCATCTCAATTTTGTCAACTCTTTGTAAGATCTTGGAGTCACTTGTCTATCCTTAGGTACAACGTCATTTTAAACAAATTTTGAGCACTAATCAACGTGGCTTTGTTCCTTCTAAATCAACATGTACTAATTTAGTAGACCTTTCTGAAATTTTAATGGAAGCATTGGATGCTTACAAACAAGTTGACGTTGTATGTACAGACCTTAGTAAGGCCTTTGATCGGTTGCCTCAGAAGCTATCAGGTATTTTCGTTGCATTGTTGAGATAGATGGTCGTATTTAGAAGATCGATGTTTCTCTGTAGTGGTTAATGGGTATCATTCTAATTCACGGAAAATAATATCAGGTGTACCTGAGGGATCATCTTGGCCCAATTTTGTTCAATCAAGTTATTAATGTTTTAGTGTTGCAGTGCCTCAGAGCTTTGAATCACAAAATCTGCCACCCTAAGTTCCTGCTTCCATCTTACTAATATAAGACCTTCAAAATGTAATGCTCACATTACTGCTTGGTAGCGGAAATAGATTTGGTGGCAGTATACTTTCCTTGACGTCATTAAAATTGCACAATTTTAGATAGAAATTATTTGGTCATCTTTTTAATCAACGTGCATGAAATTTGATAGTAACTTACACAAGTCCACAGGGATATTTCGCCTATTGATATACTCGTCTAAGTTGGAAATGTTGTCGGCAGAGCGTGTTAACGGAAGTGCAGAAGGTCCGTTCGCAATGGCAGACGCACACCGTGCCGCCGCAGCTCGGCCCCAGAGCCCTGCTGCCCGCCCTGGCGGACCTGCACAAGCGGGCTATCACGTAAGCATACCGGCCAGCCGTGCACCCGATCGGCCGTGCCCGGTGAAAGCGAGGACGCTTGTTGTGTCGCAGGCAGTGCGCGCGCAACTGCCCGTCGGCGCCGCTGCGCGCGCAGCTGCTGGAGGCGGCGGCGGCGCTGGCCGACCTGCTGCTGGCCGACGCGCAGCACCTGCAGCAGAACGCGCACACGCAGCACGTCTACGAGAACATGCGCCGCGAACTCATCCAGCCCTACAGTCGGTTCCTTTTCTGCCATTTTTCATACATCACTTGTTAAAAAAATTGTACACAGTAACTATCGGAAATCGATTTTCATTGGATCAGTTTTGTTTCTAAAAGATCATTAATAACAATGAATAAAGCGACATCTCTAGGTAGCTAGCTGCAAAGATACCTTTCTGAGTGACGAAATAAATTTCTCACAGATGGCGCTACAGCATAAAAAAATCGTTAAAAACCAAAAATACAGATCTGCAACAAGCACATAGAAAACTTCCTAAGGTCCTCTTGTAAGTTCCGTGGTTTAGTTGGCACAGCATCTGGCACGGTTTGCTAGAAGACGACGGTTCGAATCCGACTGGATCGAAGGAATTTTTCTAATTGGTCGATCTTTGTTATTAATAATTATAACAAACTAGTAGAGTAATTTCACAAAAAAATAATTGAACATCATGGTGGTAATACACCGTGACATAGAATAAAAACTTGAAAATCATTAATAATGCTAAATTATAACGTTACAGTTGAAGAAGGTCAAACTGAACGCGCGGCTGCCCTAGCGGAGAAGTTCAAGGACTTTGAGTTGCTTATCGAAATGTGCGTCAAGAAAAATGATATGGACAAGTTATATAATTACATCGACAAGTACGCCAGTGAGGTGAGCTTGCTATTTAAAAAAAATAACACATTGCTTTGGACATTCTCAGGTCTTGGATAAAAAAGTATGGGATAATGGTATTTGATCCACAAAGATATAATCTATTGTAAATGTGCACTTTTTAAATAAACGGTATTTCTTTTTATGTTTGATATATATAATTATAGGATAAATTATAAATAACCTGCATTCAAAGTAACACTATCGTTATGTTTAAGCATACACAATAAATATTTGGTATTCAAAAATAATATTTGATCCTCTTTTTTTTATTATTGGTCTTTTTTAACGATTGATGACATTTATAACCAGTATATCTTTTGATATTGACCTAATAAGTCTTGGTTGCGGCTGCGCCCTCCATTCAGTACCTAGGTTAGTATATATTATGAAAAAGCAGTACGAGCCGAGCGATGGAGGCGAGCGTGTCGCGGCAGCGGCCGTCGAGTATAAGAATCCAATTTGCTCGCGTTTCCGAACACGTTTTCAGATCAAATTAAATCATAATTTAATAATATTAGTATACAAATATAATCAATATTTACTTAGTTTTGAAAAACAAGTATCGAAATTTTATTTTTAATGCTCATTTGCTCAAAACTAAGTTTTGAGGTCCAACATAAAACTATCAAAATTAATTTATAGAAGTCAAAATTTTTTACCTCAGAACAAATTGAAATATCGATTGATTTAATTTATTTTATGTCTGAGAGAAAACGGATCAATCGTTAAAAAAGACGAGCGTTAAGAACTTTTGCCTGCTGCTTTTACAAATTTAAAACTATATAAATTATAACATATACATGAGGGCCGGCTGCGGGCTATACCGAGGTGGCTGGCGTAGACATCCAAATTAGTGCATGTAATGGCACCGGCTGTCTGCAACCGGCTGCCAGATAACGTGCGAAATGCACCAATGAGGAATTCGTTCACATTTCTCCTGAAAACTACTAACTAAATTTATTTTATTTATTTATACCTCCACAGATATACAAATTATACTTATTCTAAAGATTTTGCTAACCTTTGCATCAGGTTGTTGAACCTCCTCCTTTTTTTGAAGTCGGTTAAAAACTGTCTTTGCTAAATAATACTATCTCTAATCATAATAATTGTTTCACTAAAACATTACATCATGAACATGTTTCGTAACAATATTAAACTAGACAATTAACTTAATTGTGTGTCTTTCCACCGTGTCTATGCCTGTCGTAATGTTAAACAGTACGTAGAGGAACTTATCAGTTGTTTGTCTCTTAGGGTACATTCACTTACACAGCCATATCTTTAGTTTTAACCAAACTGAAGTGCACTCGGTAGTGTGTCAAAAATAACAAGTTAGCAAAGGCAAAGCAGTGTTACCACATTACAAAAAATGGGCAAGTTCGTTTACTCACCAAATGATTGATTATCGCGTGATTCGCGATAGGACTTGTCAACTTATGTCTCGTGTGACGGGCGCAGTGACAGTGCCCCTCAGATTGAGACAAATTGAGAACCTCCTCCTTTTTTTGAAGTCGGTTAAAAACTGTCTTTGCTAAATAATACTATCTCTAATCATAATAATTATTTCACTAAAACATTACATTACTTAGCAATAAATCTATCAATTACAAAATAACAAAACAGTTTTATTGATTCGGTTGTGTACTCCACAGGGCATAGCAGAAGCGACATTCGCGTGGCTGACAGAGCACGGCGGCCCAACTTCGGCGCAGCTCATCCGTTCTGTAGGATCGCGCTACCCCTCGCGCCTCTCGGCCTGGCTGGCGTCTGCTGCGCAGAGGGAGCCGCTGCTGGCCTTGCATCACTTGGCGGCCAGAGAGTACCGCCAGGCTGCCAGCACCCTGGCTAACCTGGCTTGCGAGGAAACCGAATCCGTTAATCGGATGACTGTTAGTACAGCTCTACATCGTCAATCTTAATAGTATAGTTCAAAGCCGTAGAGTTCAATTCTACGTACAGAGAATAAAACTCAAATTCCCTCGCACATTTACGGTATATTAATCCCATTTTATAACTTACAAATATGCTTTATTTCTCTCTATAACGTATAGTTACAGTGTATGAATACATTAAAAATACAACGGAAATTAGTGAGATCTACAAGAGCGATTTGTCCCGTCACGCATTGTGGAGACACGCGGTGTCCCTAATAAATTTGGTACTGAAGCGTCCTAGATGGTATCTCTAACACGGAGCTGTGTTTTCACCTACCATTAAAAAAATGTAATAAAATACTCTAAAAATGTTTGAAAAACGTTTCAGCAAAATCGCTAGAAAAACCGGATATCATTAGGACGCGTGACAGGTTACATCTTTTTAAATGTTATATGAATTTTAGTTTTTTTTTCTAAAATATAATATTTCAAAAATAATAACAGACAAGGATCTCATCATCAATCATCGCGGGTCTCCTGTTAGGAGACAGTTTATGCCATATTCCACAACGTTGATCCAATGCGGTTTGAGAACTTTACACGTTTTCCAAAGGACTGCAAACCTTCTATGACATGCAGGCAGTAGGTCAGGTAGTTCAGTAGCAGTAAGTAGAGCTGCTTGTAAAAGAGCTCGTCCAGGGAAGTACTGCCACCTTATCTATTTCTGTCAGCATTACTATGTTCCGATTTTGAAGGGTAAGGGTGCTGGTTAAATTACAGGCACATGGGACTGGTCAACTTATGTCTCAGGGTGACAGACGCAGTACGCCTCAGATTCTTGCGATTTAAAGAGCTGAGTGGCACTGCAACTGTTATGGACAGGCGTGTAGTAGCTACCATCAGGCGTACGACTTGTTCGTCCTGTCACTTGACAGTATAAAAAAAAGTTTTCATTTCGATATTTTCCTCACCGTTAACGAGAGGTATTGCCACTAAACCCTTCCAATTAAATATCTTATACTTAACTTACAGATGGATTTGAAGAACAAAAATGAAATGTGGATTACACCATTTTTGCGCTGATAGCCTCAATAAATCTTTCATTCCAGACGATGGCTTCACTGGCTAAGCTGTGCCTCCTTGCTTCCGAAGATACAGATTCTCAATCTTCAGATGTATGGCGTAAGATCGAATCTCGATTATCACTGGGAGAACAGCATTCAGCGCTGCCTAGAGATTTGAGAATCCATCACGGAATGGATAGTGAAGATACCAGGGTTATAAATCCTGAAGAGTTGGTGCAGGTAATTCAAGTTTAAAACTTGTTTGAAAGTGATTGTATAATAATAAATTAATTAGGTTTAATTTCTTTAATTTCTTGTTCAATCAATTAATTTTGTTGTTGTTGTCTAAATAATTAAGACTTAAATATTTTATGCCTGACTGCACACCTGCGCGAGAAAAAATCGGACTAGAAGTTTGGCTCGATCTGTACTCAAATTACAGGGAATTCCCTAGTTTGAGAACAGGTACTCAATATGGCTTCCTGGTACATAATCATAAATCTTTTTTAATGTAATATAAATTTTAATTGTTTGAAATTATACTATGTAGGTATTACTGCGAGGCGTGGTGATGGCTTGTGGAATAAAGCGACTACAGAATGGTAGCCAAGAAGTGGTTATTAGAAAAATGTCGCCCTGCAGCGAGATTAGTAGACGACATCGTCAAAATCGTATTAGATGGATAGATAGCAGTACTAGAGCTCCTTGTGAAAGATTTCGTCCAGGGAAATACTACCACTTTACTTATTTCCGCCGCTAAGCAGCAATGTCAGCATAACTGTGTTCCGATTTTGAAGGGTAACGGTGCTGGTGAAATTACAGGCACATGGGACTTGTCGCTACTTTGTAGTTTATTGGATTTAGACTAGACTGTAATACCGATGTACCTGGTTCAAATATTCTCAATGTAGATATTGAGGGACGACAAAAGATACTTAATTTACAGGTATACATATAAGCGGGTAGAAAGACACTGAACCATGATTAAAACGTTCATAACACTACATTGTGCTATGACGAGGAATCGTAAAAGTGTGCCTCGTACATCGCGTACAAACCCCCAGCACATCTCGCCTATGTACTGGGGCGGGACACCTTGAGAGTTGCCCCGAGTGAACCTCCCCTTTAGTCCAACCTCTGCCCAACAGGTTCCAAATTTCGATAGTTATTAATCGCGATGCAAGCGTACATGCCAGCTACTACCGACCCGATTGCTGCCAACGATAGGCACCCACAGTCATAAGCGTTAATGAGACTAGTCTACTGCGCGTCGAGTCAGCACGTGGCAAATTAATAGTCATAGGAACATGTTTCGTAACAATATTAAACTAGACAATTAACTTAATTGTGTCTTTCCACCGTGTCTATGCCTGTCGTAATGTTAAACAGTACGTAGAGGAACTTACCAGTTGTTTGTCTCTTAGGGTACATTCACTTACACAGCCACATCTTTAATTTTAGCCAAACTGAAGTGCACTCGGTAGTGTCAAAAATAACAAGTTAGCAAAGGCAAAGCAGTGTTATCACACTACAAAAAATGGGTAAAGTTCGTTTACTCACCAAATGATTGATTATCGCATGATTCGCGATAGGACTTGTCAACTTATGTCTCGTGTGACGGGCGCAGTGACAGTGCCCCTCAGATCTTTGCGGTTCATAGCTCTGATTGGCACTGTAACTGTTATGGACAGGCGTGTAGCTTGCCATCAGGCGCACGACATGTTCGTCCCGTCACAGCACAAACAATGAGAAGTCTATACCCATGGGTGAAGTCGGGCTGTTGATGATGATACGTCTTTATTTGTTACAGATGTATATTGAGTCTGAAAGCAAATCATTGACGGAGTACGATTACAAGAAAGCACTAGACCTCACCGATTTCATACAAGACATGGAGCGGCGCGATGACCTTCGATTGCGGGTAATTTATTTCTTAACTAGCAACATACTCAAGCACAAATAATCTTAATTTCATAGGTAAACAAATTTCACTTGGAATTGTCACGTAGTTTGAACTCTACTGCTCATTCGCTCACTCGGTCATTTTTTTAAGGTCTAACTATAGATAAAGTGGCAGCAACTATTCTAAAAATAATTTAGGATGATCCGTAGACTATGGAAAGTAAAGGACATGTTATGTTGACATATAT
>NW_020653719.1:12803744-12822038 GCF_003589595.1 Hyposmocoma kahamanoa | reverse complement strand
ATTCAATTATTTTTTGTGATCTGAGGGGCACTGCCACTTCGCCTGTCACCATTGGACAATATGTTTACAAGTTGCATGTGTAATTTGACCAGCACATTTCTTGGTGGCAGTGCTTCCCTGGACGAACTCTTTAAAATGGAACTCGACTGCTACTATAATATAAGCAATTTAGATCCGAAGAAATAGTTTTATTTCCAATGTATAACAATAGCGATAATCTGAGAACTCGACAACACGTAAAATACTTAATATGTCCAGCTTAAGCTGTTATATTTGAGTTTTTAACCCTATCAGGATCATTTAAATTTTAAATTGTTCTTTTAAAATTTTATTTTCAATACATTTTTTTTACGACACAGTAAATAGATTTAAATATAGGTACTAATTTGTAGTATACTTATTTATGTTCAACGTTATTATTAAATCATAAGCACTATTTGTCACGTCATGTTATTTTTTAAACTTCTGTGATATACTGTAATTGGCATTATATACTGGCCTTGTAAAATAGATTTTTAAGTTTGAATTTTGTGCTGTTGGAGTCGATGTCCTCAATAAAAAAATAAATATTTCTACTGCAGCTGTTGTACATTAAAAGGGCTATCGTTCTTCAATCTTGTGAATGAAAGTCGTTGACCGGACGGGCCGTCATCAGCAAGGGCTACGCAGGTGGTGCTTCCCCTTAACATATTGTGTGTAAAAAACGAGGTCAAGTTATTATCGAACTTCAGATTAAGTTATGCGTGTATAAACTTGTAACTCGTTGACCACGTGTTAGGTATACTGCGGGTCAAAATCGATTATATTCATATATGTAGATAATATTCGTGTACAAAAAAAGTTCGTGCAATATGAAAGTACTTATAAATGAAAAACATTTAAAAAACAATATCCAACTTGAGTATTGGCCATGTTGATCTACAATCTTTTGCTATGTTTCGGGCAACACAGCACGTCAACTAATGTAATTTTCATCATACTATTGTGCTATGTTTTTGCTGTCATCAGAAATGTAATTTAAAAACAATGGTCTTGAGTATTCAATAAATAACTTATAACTGAATCGAGGAGAGCTCGCTTCGCTCGCTCGCACGAGCGTGTCGCGGGAAAAGAATCACTTGTCAATATATCAAAATAGTGAAACATTAAATGGTGTAATGAACAAAAACCATAACGTGTTTTCGGACAAATGAAACAAAATCTATTCAACAAAAATCTAAAGGTTTTTGGAGAAACAAAATTCTGTAAATCATGTTTCTAGCTTGTGATAGGTAACCAAAAAATAATATCAACGCATTTTACTTTTGTCGACAGATAAAGCATTGTCGATCAGGAGCGCAGCAGTGGGCTCGTCCAAGTGCAATGGGATGCGTCGAGAGAGGCGACACGAACTCCAAGCATGGCTTGCCACCGCGATTGCGCTCTCGCTGGCACCATTGACAACGGCTGATGTCATCTTCCGGGTTCCTGAAGTCCTGGTACTTGATTTCAATAATAATAATAATAACTCAATAATAATAAGCTGTGTGACATGGCGCATACTCAAAGCTGGAGCTTTTAAAATGAATCTCACGGCGGAACAAACAGCAAGAATTTTCGATCGGTTTGTCCTTCCAGTATTAACATAATGGTGCCGAAACCCGGGTGCTAACAAAAGACATAATTCGTAAATTTATGCCAGAGGGCATTAGAGGAAATTGGTGAGAATTACACTCAAAGATCGCAAAACAAATATATGGCTCAGACGAGAAAGCAGCGTTGCCGATGGCACCAAACGCGTAACGAACTTTAGTGGCGGTGGGCGGGGACACGTTGCTCGAAAGCTGGTGTAAGGCGGTGGTCGAATGGCGACTTTCGGGAGAAAAACGCCCTTTTTTTATAACATGAAGTGACGGGACGAACAAGTCGTGCGCCTGATGGTATGCTACAAGCCTGTCCATAACAGTTGCAGTGCCACTCAGAGCTTTAAATCACAAAATCCTGAGGGGCACTGCCACTGCGTCCGTCACCCTGAGACGTAAGTTGACAAGTCCCATGTCACAGTCCCATGCCACCCTTCAAGACCGGAACACAGTAACGCTAACATTACTACTTGGCGGCAGGAATAGGTAAGGTGGCAGTACTACCCTGGACGAACTCTTTCACAAAACCGCAGTTGCTTGGAAGGATGACGTATAGAAAGTGGCGGGGTTGAATTGAATACTGGTGGCACAGAACTGAGAGAAGTGGCAGAAACTGAAGGAGGTATACACCGTTATGGTTGAGAACATCTGGAAAGAAGAAGTAGAAAGAAGAGAGCATAATTCACATACACACATACATCGCACACGAAACCAAAATACTGTCATAACTCAAAACCTCTCATCTGAAAAATTGTTATTTTGCAGATGTGGCCTTATTACATTAAGTTGGAATTGCGTGAAAACCGCGTAAATTTGTTTTTTCGAACAAACTAACGTTTCGAGCTCTTTAAAGTGGTACAGTTTAGTACAAGTTTTGAAATATGTAAACGTTACTGTCGCGTTTGTGTTATTATTAATTAAGATCTAAATAAAAATCTTAAAGCAAACGCGGTAGTTAAACTTTGAATGTTTACAAATTTACACTCAGGCCTCAGATCCCATGGCTACGTCTAACTAATTTAATTTCCAATCGCAAAAACCTGTTGACATTAAAATAATTGTAATATTTTTATAAAAAATAAAACCGAACTCAAATGTTTGTTGAATTACATCTAATTGCCAAGTTTATTGAACGAAAAGTGGACAAAATCCAATAATCCGAATTCATTCCCTAGTTTGCTACCCTTAGAAGTAGAACATTTCCTTCCCTTCCTTTGTAACAAAAAAGAATCATCGACATCAGTTCACAAACGTCAGAGCATACACACAAAAAATACAGTCGATTGAGAACTTCCTCCTTTTTTTGAAGTCTAAGACACGCACTTCTAGAATATATGACAAGACATAAGAAAGATAATTTTCTAGTGTAAGACATTTCTTTCTTCGAATTTGCGAATTGTCATCTACCATTCAACAGGTCCGTCATGCAGCGGTACCACGAGCCGTCGGCACCGGTCGCGCGAACACCGCCTCTTCAAACTCAACGGCGGCGGCAGCTGTCGCCAAACCGAATGACCACGATTCTTGGAATTCGGACGATGGACGGCTGGACCTCAAATATGAGGAATACTTCGTCGAGCATGAAATTTCTGCCGTTGATGCTCGGAAAGCGGCATTGCAGTTGAATTTGGATGATAGTGAGTATCTTTCAATTACCAGCAATGACGTTCATTCATCGCTTATCCAAAGGTGTAAGTAATTGTACAGTAAAGAATTTTCTAAAGAGAGGAATATGTACCCTTAGAATAATAACGTATAGAAACCTAGTCCGCACACGCTAAGGGAGGCAAATTGAAGCGCTTCCAATGGGCCTACACGAGCGGGCGGACCGTCAGTGCTCAAGGTCAACTTGCACCGCGAACAGATCAAGAATTTAACCTAAAAATGACGAAATGTGCGGTAAATGAGTGTAAAAATACGTCAGAGAAACATAAAATAGATACTAACATCACATTCCACAAGGAAGTAACGCGTTTCAACTTGTATTTTTATATAAATATTCACTAAAACCGAAAATTAACCTACTACTAAAACTAGCCTACATGAATTTGATTTTTGCCTCACTTGTGACAGTTCGTTTGATATGAAACTATCATTCTATGCGTTGTTATTCTAAGTATATACCTATTATAAAAAAAGTAAAAAAAAATGTTAATTAACATTAAAAGTAATATTTGACGTGTTAGGACAATTGCTAAATGAAAATGTTATTGTTTTTCCAGGCACATTAATAATAGTAGTGCACTTCTGATGATAATGTTTGAATGCGTGTCTATTACTGTATTATCGTTATTGCTTTTCTCCTCATTTTCGCGACCAAAATATGAAAAAGACGAAAAAACAAAAGAATACCAACACTCTTTAAATGTTACCGCTATTTTCTTTTTTTTATAGTTATCGGTAAGGGTAGGTATTTTTAATTCACGCAATTACGAACACTGGGTAGTTGGCTGTATGAGTTTTTCTTTTAGTCAATTGACAACAAAAAAAAATTGTTTCACTATAGTTTTAAGCCTCGTAAATGGCGAACTTTAAATTACAACCGGAATCCTTTTACAGGGTCCATAATTTGATCTCAATATATGTAAAACATCTGTAATGTACATTATGGAATGCAAATAAATAAATAAAGAATAAAGAAGCGTATATTTTCCCTTCAAACGAATTTGTGAGTTTTTTTATTACTGATCAATTTTATTCATTGTATTAATGTTACGTTTGTCACTATTTTTAACCGACTTCAAAAAAGGAGGAGGTTCTCAATTCGACTGTATGTTCTTTTTTTTGTATGTATGTTACGCGATAACTCCGGTATTTGTGAACCGATTTTCATGATTCTTTTTTTGTTGGAAAGGGGGTACTTCCATAGTGGTCCCATTTCATTTTGAAGAAAATCATCCACCTCGAAGGGTGGCTGCTCACACATGTGAAATTCATTTTTATAAATAGCGCCTAACTTTAATTTAGGAGCAATTACTTTAATGGTTGATTTTGCTATTTCTCCAATTCAAGGCGTTTTTCTCCCAATATACTTTGAGTAGTGAGAACCGATTTTTATTATCTCCAGTGTCAAGTCCTGTATAGTGGCGAACTAGGGGATATTTTAATAAAACTTAGCAAATAGACGTAATTCCACGTAATTTTGAGGTCGGTTTTTTTTAGTACTCTGTACTGAGATTATTTATAAAATAGTTTAGTTTGGTAGCAGTAGAGCTCCTTGTGAAAGAGTTTGTCCAAAGAAGTACTGCCACCTTACCTATTTCTGTCACCAAGCAGTAATGTCACACGGGATTTAACAACTTAATATGTCTCAGGATGATGGACACAGTTGTAGTGCCCTTAGATCTCTGAGTGGTATCGCAACTGCTATGAACAGGCGTGTAGCTTACCACCAGACGCACAACTTGTTTGTATATCGTCACTTAGTAACTTACTATTCATTTTCATGAATGTCCTGTGACTCTGTAAGAATGTTAATTTCTTTAAATTTCTCTCTCAAATACACTATGGGGTCCAAGCATTTTGCTAAATGAAGATTCTATTGATATCGGCTGCTGGCAGTACTTGTTTTGCAGTATCTCCTTAAATGAACTAAATAAAGCTCATATAGTCTGTTCCATTCCATTTTGAACAAAAAATAAACAAACCTGTTTGGTTAAAATTCTAAAGCAATCACTCAATAACGCACACACGCACACACTCAACATAGCCCCGCACTAGGGAAACCCTGTGTCGCGGGTGCCATGGACACACACATAGACAACCACAAATGACACCCAAACTCACGAGAGAAATAAATGTAGGCCATACAAATATTTCTCCCGGCCCGGGAATCGAACCCGGGGACCTCTGCGTGGCAGTCCGGTATGGTAACCGTTCGGCCACGGAGGCAGTTAAAAATGAATCAGTCAATGAATCGAATATGTAAAACTTTCACGTATATTTCGATGATTTCGACTTGATAATAATATATCATCTCTTTTTCCAACAATATTCTTTTGAATAGCATCGTAAAATCGTATTTGAAAAATGGTAGTCTAAAAGTGAGGTTATTATTCATCTATACTTCTATGACTTGCCTATGGTTGCATAGTGCTGTTCGAAAAAAAACATTCGGTTCAATCAATTAAAGTTTTGTAATCGATTATTAAATCGAACATTTCAATCGCAATCGAACGAGTATCTATTAAGGATTTGAAGGAGTATTTAAATTGAAATTTTAAATATGCTTATACAGGTTATGTAAGGAAAACCGCTAGTATGACTCAATTGAACAAATCGATTCATTCAATTAATTAATCGATTTGTAGTTGGCGTTACAATTGGCCATCACTAAACCGTCTATGGTCGGGTCAGTGACTTGTTTGATTACTTTTTGTTCAAAATGGATTGAAACGAAGTATAATTCGCCGAAGTACACTCCGTACGGCTGCCTATTCCACAATAATCATTCCCATAAATTAACTAATCAGTTATAGGGACGTGGAATCCTAAAATTAATGCGCGACAATTGAAGCAAACTGTTTGTTAATTGTGGCCAGTATGAAGACGTAAGACAATTGTCAAGTCTAATTATTTCTACGTGTAGGGAAGTCATTGCTAAAAATAAATTTTCAGAGTGATTCAAAGAAAAATGCTTCCTCAAACAAAATATAGAACTTACCAGTCCAATTGCGGAGCAGAGATTGAGAGCTCCTTGTGAAAGTGTTCTTACAGGGAAATACTTACATCTATTGCCGTCAGTAATGGGAGCATTACTGCGTTCCGGTTTAGAAGGTAGGTAAGGGTGCTGGTGAAATTACAGGCACATGGGACTGTCAACTTATGTCTCAGGGTGACGGGCACATTGGCAGTGCCCATAAGATCTTTGCATTTACAGCTCTGAGTGGCACTGCAACTGTTATGGATAGGCGTGTCGCTTATCATCAGACGCACGACTTGTTCGTCCCGTCACTTGGTATTATAAATAAAGACCACCCCAATTCGAGAGAAACTGAGAAAGAAAAAATATTTGTTTGGTAATCTTAGTTTACATGTCACAATCAAAAATTTCAAATTAAAAACAATTACATTTAAAAGTTATCAAAATGGTCTCCATTCAGTTTTTGATAACGAGATTGTGGAAAACGCCTTCTTACGCTGATTTTCAGTGGGAAATAATAAAGGTTCCGAAAAAGAAATGAAATTGCAGCGAATTATTTTTATTTTTATTATTTCACCTTTTTTTGTTCAATTAAAATAATTTGTAAAACGTATGTAGTGTAAACTGAAATGTTGTATGGAAAATTAAAAATAAGATATTTAATTAATAACTTTTGTAATCAATTAGCTGTAACCATACGTCATGTAACGGACACAAAAATTTAACAAACATTACCCGATTTATATCCAAAAAAATTTTCTAAAAATATTCAACAGTTATTTTGCTAAAATTTGCCAATTAATTTAGTTCCATTTTTACAAACACTTGTACGAAAGCAAGTAACTAACTACTTACACGTCACTAAAATCTAAGATCTCTATTATGAAAGAGACGCCTATGTATTTACATCGTAGGTGTCAACCTGACTCAGTGCTTTAGATTTTCCATGGCTAACGAACAAGGAACCTTGACAGTTATTCAGCGTTTTTAATCTCGTCCTAATTCGTGAATGGTTCTCTCAATTAACGCCGACTCGAGTAATTGTCGTTGCGTCACCATGAATAAATGGCAACTTTGAAGCCACCGATTGGATTCGGAAGATTCTGGATGGCCCCCGTTTGTCTCGAATTAAAGTTTCAATCTTCTTAAAGTGACGTCATCTAGTCGGACGTAAAGATTTTGTTTTTGTGTGTTATTGAAACAAAAAAGTAAATGATAAACACGTTTATCAGATAGCACAATTTAGTAGCAGTAGACCTCCTTCTGAAAGAGTTTGTTCAGGGAAGCACTGGCACCTTACCTATTTCTGCCGCCAAGCAGTAATATGAGCATTAGGTACTGTGTTCCAGTTTTGAAGGGTAAGCATGCTGGTGAAATTACAGGCACATGGGACTTATGAGCAAACCAATAGGTTGTGATCGAAATACTGCTCGACATCCTTGTTCCTTTGTATTTATTATTTGTTCAAGTTTATATTTATCTATAAGTTTATTATTTAACTGTCTCCGTGGCCAAACGGTTACTATGCTGGACTACCACATAGAAGTCCTACGATTCCCGTGCTGGGAGAAATATTTGTACGGCCTACATTTATTTCTCTCGCGAGTTTATATGTAATTTGTGGTTGCCTATGTGTATGTCCATGCCACCTGCGACACAGGGTTTCCCTAGTGCGGAGCTATGAGTGTGTGCGTTGTTATTTTTATTACTATTATGTTTAAGTTGTTTTTATAGGCTGTGTTCACTTATAATAAATTAATTGTGCAATTAGACAAGATATGTACCACATTTAATTTATTACTGCAACTTTAACTGAAAAATATATTTAAAAAAAAGTGAATATGAGCTTGAAATTAGGAAAAAACGTTTAAACTTTAGATTTTTTTTGTAAATGCTTCGACTCATCCGTAGAACAAAGATCTATGTGCAAGACTACTTCTTAGGATAGAGTACATTTCGATCGTTCTTCTTCATTGTGAATGTCAGATCAACCGTTCTTCGACATTATATTTCCGAAACGAAATAAGATATAAAAATTTTCAAAACACCATTACACGGGCCTTAGTTTGAATAACGAAATTATGTATTTATCTTCTTTTCGCTGGCTGTATAATCACATCAGACTTTGTTCTTCGGATGAGTCCTTCGTGCCGGATCAAAACGTGACAATGACAGACCACGTTTGCATTGACATAATTCTTATAAAATGACATCGTAATAAAATGCTGACAACTCGGCGTGAATGAGATGTCCAATTAAAAAGAGAATTAGTCAAAATTACCCCATCATCAGCGTGTGCATGCGCATACGTTGTTGTTCGTACAGTGAAATTACAGTAATACAAACTGCATTAACGTGAAGGTAGGATTAGAGATGGTAGTGGACATAAAAAGTAAAATTAATAACGTGTTTAACAAATTTTTGAAAGTTACACATCAAAAATATAGAACACAATAAAAAGTACAATAATTTTCATTTTATATTAATTTGAAGTTTATCTGCCTATATTTGTTTATGAGATTCGGAATGCTTCGGCAGGAGTCCGAAGCGTGGGAATCTTTGGAATATCCACCAAACTTACATCTAGTCCCCCGATGATGGAAAGGGGAAGGCGGAATTAAATCATGTAATTCCATCGCGCACTCTCCGTGATATATCCTGTAAAATACCGATAAGCAAGCAACTCTACGGCGGTGTTCAAGGCTCTGCAGCTTCGCCTCTACTAATTCCGAGTCACATATAAGCCTTTTGCCACGCTTGGAATTTGTCAACTGCTGTCTCAGAGTAGATGGGCTTTCTACAATAATAATAATAAGAAGGGTCAATGTAGAAAACCAAACTTTTCTCGACTCGGACTCGGGTTTGGATATTTGTGGTACCGTCAATGTTTCCAATTTCCATAACCAAGTGCTGAAAGTGAAAGTGGCGAAATTACAGGCAAAGACTTGTCAACTTATGTCTCAGGGTGACAGGCGCAGTGGTAGAGTCTTTCAGATCTTTGCGATTTAAAGCTTTGAACGCCACTCAAGCGTGTCGCTTATCAACTTGTTTGTCCCTTCACTTTGTATCATAAAAAAGTGATGAAGTTTTTTAAACATAATAAACATAATCAATGTATACCATTTTCCATTCCGAAACTACCTAACACACTGCAACTACAATGTATGCAAGGTCTATTTTGTTTATCGTGTATTTTCCTAACTCCATGACGTTATTAAATCCTGAAATCACCGTGAATAATCGGTTTATAGTGTCGCCGGCTAATTGTAATTATAGGTCGTCATTGTAGATTAACGATCTGTCAGTTACCAATGCAATCATTTAAGAATACTTGATACCCCGTTTAGAGGTCGACATGCGATAGTTGGTATCCTTGTGGTTGCAGGTACCTATGATTTAATGGGAAATAAAGGTTCCGAAAAACAAATGAATTTACAGCATTTAAGTAGCAGTAGAGGTCCTTGTGATAGAGTTCGTCCAGGGCAGTACTGCCTTAAGCTTACCTATTTCTGCCGCCGAGCTTTTTTTCGAAGGGTGCTGGTGAAATTGACACATGGGACTTGTCAACTTATGTCTTTGGGAGTGGGGCAGTGCCCTTCAGATATTTTAACGCTAAGTCCCGAGATGAAGAAGTCGTGTACCTGGGGGTAAGCTATACGCTTGTCTCTAACAACTGCAGTGCCTCTCAGAGCTTTAAATTGCAAAGAGCTGAGGGGCACTGCCACTGCGCCCGTCACACTGCTTGGCGGCCGAAATACGTAAAGTGGCAGTACTTCCCTAGACGAACTCTTTCACAAGGAGCTGTACTGCTAGTAAAATCAGATTTTTGCGATTTAAAGCTCTGAGTGGCACTACAACTGCTATGAACAGGCGTGTCGCTCACTACCAGGGGTACGACTGGTTCATCTTGTCACTAGGGGCCTGTTTCACGAACCTAAAATTTTACTAGTTCACTAGCTAGTGAACTAGTAAAACTAGTAGCTCTAGTCACCGGTACTAATATTACAAGTACTAAGTAAATTCCGTTTCACAAATAAAAATATTATACTTGTAGCTAGTAGTCTGGTAAATAATACAAGTTTAAATTGGTTGTGTACTAGTACATCTTAATTTCGTAGCTCATGCGACAGGTGTTAAAAAATTGGTGAGAACAATTTCCTGTTCGAATAAGTAAATAATTATAAATATGTGTACATAAAAATATAATATGTAAAACAATACATGTTTAAATAAATAAGTATAATAGGTAATGTTAATAATAAATAATATAAGAAATTAAAAGAAATCTTAAAATTTATCTTTAAAATGTCGTTACGAGAGTCATACAGACTCTATAATCAGAGGTATAAAAAGAGCGAAACTTTATAGTTATCGGCATAATAAAATTTAGAGTACAGAAACTTTGTGGAGAACATTGTACGTATTAATAATTAATTACAGTTAAATAAACTAAACTAAACTAAATTAAACTCATAATAGTATTTTTTCGTATTCTAGAATGGCCGCCGTTAGTATAAAGGGCGCTTGTGACAAAAATTCAAAAGCGATAAAATATCGTTTAAAGAAATTAAATTAAAAAATATCTGCTGTTTCCAACGTAGACACTTTCTATAAACGAAGTAAGATAAACCTATATTATACGCAAAATATGGAATTAAAATCAATAACTACTCCGTTAAAGTAAATTAATATTAATTAATCGTAAAGATTTTAAGGGTCCTGCCACTGTGCACGTCACCCGGCGACATAAGTTGACAAGTTCCATGTGCCTGTAATTTCACCAGCACCTTTACCCTTCTAAACCGAAACGTAGTAATCTGAGCATTACTAAGCTTGGTGGCCGAAATAGGTAAGGTGTCAGTACTTCCCTGGATGAGCTCTTATATAAGCGCTACTGCTACTAAATTTTTATTTCCGTCGAGCGTTTAAAAAAAAGGCGAGAGAAACAAACGCACTAAAGAAACACGTAGGACCACGGCGGTAAAAATATAAAAAATTGCCGCTTTATGGGCCATATTAAATGAGAAATCGAATTTATTTTGTAGTTTCGAGGTGGAAATACTCGACGACGTCGTATTATTCCAAATTCTTTCTCACTTTCCGAACATGATAGCTTTTAAGTGACGCCACTGGTAAAATTTTAGTATAAGTGTACAATACGTCTTCGACTGGTAGGAATACCCTTGTAATATATGAGTATATTTACTTATAAAAAAACTCATAATAGTATTTTTTCGAATGCTAGAATGCCCGCCGTTACTATAAAGGGCGCTTGTGACAAAAATTCAAAAGCGATAAAATAACATTTAAAGAAATTAAATTAAAAAATATCTGCTGTTTCCAACGTAGACGCTTTCTATAAACGAAGTAACATAAACCTATATTATACGCAAAATGTGGAATTAAAATATTTTATTTATTAATTTAATTGAAATATTCTATATTTATTTAATTTTTACCCTTTTTTATTTACTTTTTTATTTGAAATACTTTACAAAGTTAAGAGGGAGCAAGTAACCATTTATGCCTTTTCAGTTTAGTTAATTACAACACTATTGTTAACGTTAGTATAATAATAATATGAAAGGGCAGTATGGTTACAATGTCCTTTCAATGTCGTAGCTTGACATTAACAAGATTTTTATTACTTTAATTAAAGGTAACATTTCCATTTTATTTCACATTTATGTGAGCATGTGTAACCGTCATGTGGGAAATTAACATTTTTCAGTAACTATACATGTAGAGGTTTAACTGAGGAAGATTTAGAAAGTTAAATTTAACTAGTGTATTTTTACTTACTTAAGTGATTAAAATGTGTAGCTAAAGCGAAAAATGTTGTAGGTATATATGCAATTACGCCTTTTTTACCAATTTGTTTTGTATATGCGTCCATTTGACTTAATTTGATCACAAAAGTGGAGTTACTTACGCCTTTTTCTACATTCCTAATCCACTTAGGAAAAAAATAAAAATAGTGGCAGATTCGTCTTTTTTTCCTGAACACGGCAGTACATGTAAGTCATTTTTTCAAAAAGTGCGCCCTTTAAACTAATTAACATTATTAATAAAGAACATAAAATTAAATAAGAAAAAATAAATAGTAAAATATTTTAATTATTTAACTTTATCAGTTTTTCGACGCCACAACAATGACGTCACTCCAATAAAAGTGAGAAAGTAGGACGTGACATCACCGCACCCTGGGCTGGGGTGGTTGCGCATTATTGTGCGAGAGTCTTACTACTCATGTTCTGACCTAATAAAGCTCTAAATTGCCTTAAGTATGACTCTATCCACTGAATAAATAATAAGTACTTGTTATATCGTTTATTAACCTACACACTACCATCAGAGTCATGGTCTCATTTGTTTATTTTATTTATAATATTTTTTTTGTGTTATTAAATAATTATGTAATTCTCTATAATTGTAAACCGACTTCAAAAAAAAAGGAGGAGGTTCTCAATTCGTCTGTATTTTTTATGTGAATGTTTATGATTACTTCGGCATTTGTGAACCGATTTTGAGGATTCATTTTTTGTTGGAAAGAGGGTACCTCAATATTGGTCCCGTTTAAATTTGAAGAAAATATTCCACCTCTAAGGGTGGCAAACTGGGGGATGAATCCGGTCTCGCGCACTTTCCGGTAACCGATTTGAATTCAACTTGGGAAATACATAGATGTAATGCCACGAACTTTTCATATCGGTTTCTTTTTATAAAAAATGGTAATTAAGACTATGGATTTCTTTAGGTGCATTTTTTCAAAAAGTGATTTGGATTGAAAGGGAAAAAATGTCGCCCAATTTTCCAGTGGAGCAATTTTTTGACACCTTTTCCGATATGCAGGACAATAAAAGACAAACAAATTGAATTCAGTTTCTCACACAAAAAATCTTTAAATTTTGATTGGTTTTAAATGAAAAACATACTTCGGCAACAAGCACGTAGAGAAATTCTTGAGGTCAAAGTCATAGTCAACGAATCATTTATTCCATAGGTAAAATAAATTTACACTTGAAAACGTCACTTTTAAACTACTACTCGTTTACACGCATAGCTGACTTTCCTGAGAAGAACGAGCAAGAAACTTTAATAAACTTAAATGCTATGGAATACACTTTGAATCAAATTTGTGTGGAATCTAGAGCCACGTCATCTTTCCATACACCATTATCTAACACGTAGTCTTCCATTTTGTAATATGAATTAAGTAAGTTTTAAACTTAGGAAATGAAAATCTGAATATATGCTCCGGAATCTTATAGTAAAAACGTATACAGTTCCCCATAAAAGAATCGTTTACCTTAGTCAAACGAAATCGTGGTACCATAAGTTTTGACTTAGTTCTAAGGTTAATATTATGGATATCTTCTTTTGTATTGAAATTATGTATATTTTACGGGCATATAAAATATTTAAGTAAATGTACTATGATGCCACAAGCATGATATCTCCTTAAACTTTTCTCTGAGAGAAACCCGAGAACCTAAACGGTACACAGAACGAATCGCTCGTTTTTGCAACACAAATGTGGTTTGTATGTATATCTACCGCCTTACCCCACACGAGAATCCCAAATGTAAAACAATTTAGTGAACACTTCAATTAAAAATGGGCGCACTAAAAAATTTCGGTCGATTTCATGGAAAAATTTGAATGTGTCCTAAATTATTTTGAGTAAACTGTGTCCAAAATTTTTATTTCTAATATTTTTATATTAGAAATAAAAATTTTATATATAATATTTTTGTCTAAAATTTCAATAAAAATAATAAAATTTCTCTTATTTTTTAGTTCATTTTAAATTAAAACCTAATATTTTAATATCAATTTCTATCATAATTCCAACAATATCAAACACAAGTTTTTTTTATATAAGATCAAGTACGGGACGAACAAGTCGTGCATCTAATGGCTACACGCCTGTCCATGACAGTTGCAGTGCCACTCAGAGCTGTAAATTCTGAGGGGCGCTGCCACTGCGCCCGTCAGCCTGAGACACAAGTTCACAACTACCATGTGTCTGTAATTTCACCAGCACCCTTAGGTATTGCCCGTCAAAACCGGAACGCAGTAATGCTACTGTTTGGCGGCAGAAAGAGGTAAGGTTGTAATTAATTGTAGGTACTTGTGGCAACACAGATGAATTACAAAACAGTGTATAAAAGGCGTGTATTTATTGTATTGTACTGAGACCGTGACGGATACTGCCCGAAGAAACCAAGTTATCTTTCGAATTTTACTTCACAATCCTATACTCCTCAATTTAGCTTGCCCGTTAACGTTGTTTAACCACCAAAACAACTTACGATTACAACAATCCCAATCACTATTCCCTTAGATCTTTTTAACCCACTTCGACTATTTGTGGTCATTAATGAATAGTAGAAAATGTATAGCGGCCATGTTTAAAAATGGCGGATATCATTTCTTTGTTTTTTGACCTCAACTACCTTTTAATCATTTCGCAATGGAAAAATATATGTACCCAGGCTAGGTACACAAGGTTAAATAGGCGGGGTCTTTTCAAATTACTGGTATTAACCCTCGAATTGTCGTCAAGGTCTTTGGGACGGACGTATTATTAAATATTGCATAGGTTTATTGAATATTGTTAGATCATTGTTGTAGCCGTGTTTGGCTCTGTAAAATTATGTATTCAGTATCTTTTTTTATAGTATCAAGTCGTAAGCCTGGTTGTAATTGACATACCAATGCATACCTACCTACGACAGTCAACCACTCAGAGGCATCCTCGGAAATGAAATTGACAAGTCCCATGCGTGTATACTTTCACCTGCAGTTTGATTTTGATTGGCTCTCCCGATTGGAAACTGCGAGTTTTCCGAGTCAAGACGCAAAATTGCGATCCACAACTGGCCGATCAAAACTTTTGACATTTCTAATCGGAACAGTAGTTGATTTAACTCACAAATTAGAAAGGTATAGTAATAATCACATTACAGAAGAAGTGCGTAAAGGCGATGTGTGGTGCTGGTTTGCAAGATAGCGTAAACCCTTTTTTAAAAGTAAGAATATTGTCCCTTCCGTCCTTATATATATTCGAGATATGTATTTTTGTCAAAAAACATAGTTATTTATTTACTTCAAACAATGTTCCTTTTTTAACCCGATATCCCTATCGTTTGGCCCGACATATACACACTACTACATGTTTTCAAAGGAATTGCCATAACATGTGCGTAAAATTATATAATATATTAACCTGACGATATAAAAATGTTGCCTACGTCTAGATTTAAGAAAATACTATTTGAATTGCTTGTAATTAATTGTTTCTATAATATAAATGAGTATTTGACATTTAAATTTTGAAGTCTGCGAGCCTCTACATATTTATAGCTTTGACATGCGTTCCTCTTTTTTATTAAATCATAATTTTTCTTTAATTATATTATTTAATGAACAAAATTTAATTTTATAATGTAATACGACATGATTTTAATTAAATAAGCAATGTGACTATGTGTATAATAAATGCGAACAATGTATACCTGTCAAAAGCGTTTGATGTAATCAGTCACGAATTACTCTTGGAGAAACTATGTCGCTATGGTATGTGAAGCAAAACATGATCTTCTGAATTAATTTTTATCACGCCGAATTCAGACAGTTGAAGTAATATCAGGCGGGAAAAAACTACGCAGTAGTGGAGGTGACGTGAACCTTGGAATTCCTCAAGGATTTTCACTAGGAAATACCCTCTTCCTGACATTTATTAATGACTTAACGTCCCATATCACTGATGGCTTATTGGTTTTGTTCGCTGATGATACCACTCTAATTGTGTGCGCGCGAACTTACGACGAACTCAATATAAAAGTAGGAAATGTCTATAGGAGTCTGATGAAATGGTTCACTTCCAATGGTCTCATACTGAATGCTGCTAAATCTAGTATAACATTGTTCTCTGGTAGATCAATCCCGAGGCCAACGTGTTTGGATAGCCCAATGCCCATAACTGACCACAGTAAGTTCTTAGGATTCATTCTGGATGAAAATTTAACGTGGAAGCGTCATATAAATTCTACGTGTGGTAGACTAAGTAGAGCGACTTATGCATTAAAAAAATTAAAACCTGTCGTTACAGATTCCATACAACGACAAACATATTTCGCATATTTCCACTCCATAATGTCGTATGGTACCATTCTATGGGGTGACTCCACTGATTCTGATAGGGTATTCATTATTCAAAAACGAGCAATGAGGATACTTGCCGGAGTAACACGAAGAGTCTCTCGTAGGGACTTATTTGTGAGACACAGGATAATGACCATGTATTCATTGTATTTATATGGAATAATCACATTCATACGAAAAAACTTACACAACTTTGAAAGGCATGAAAGCCGTTAAAACACTCGCTCTACAGGACGACTGAGGGTCGTACCGCGACGGTTAGCACTCACTGAAAAAAATCCGCGCGTAATCGGCCCGACTTATTATGAGCACCTACTGACTTAAAAAATGAGCCTAATGATGAAACAAACATTTGATCGTCGACTGAAAGACATTTTGTTGGATAGTGCGTATTATTCCACTGAAGAATATAGGGACATGGTCTTGTAATATATGTTGTAATTTATAGATTATTAGGTAGAAATATTATTTTACAGAAATAAATTACATAAACATTATGCATACAATCATTATATTGACATAATTATTATTATATTACTTAATAAGTTCCTACATTATTTCACATAACTACATTAACTATTTTAATAATAATATAACATAATTTTTCTGAGTGTTCGATCTTTGTATTAATAATTATACAGCGAAAGGCGACATCTCTCGCCAGGACTGGTAGCTGTAAAGGTACTAACTGGGTGATAAATCTGTCATAGATTTTTCATAGATGGCGCTACGACTAAAAAGTCGTTGAAAGACCAAGTACAAAGACACGACGCAAGCACATAGAAAAATTCGTGAGGTCCGTTGGTTCGTTCCGTGGCTTAGTTGGTATAGCGTCTGGCACGGTATGCAAGAAGACGTCGGTTCGAATCCGACCGGATCGCAGGAATTTTCTGAGTGTTCGATCTTTTGTATTAATAATTACATTAACTATGTTAAAATTACGTAGTACAAAACTTGTACTGGATATATGTAATTTTTTGAAATGTAACATTTATTACTATTTGTAACGATTCTTGTAATACAATATATTGTATATAATAATGAAAAGTTTACAAGATAATAAATAAATCTAAATCTATAATATTTGCTATTAACATTTGTATGCCAGTTACTGGCGCAACACGCTGAACCATAAGTGTAATCTTAAACATGTACCGTGTATTCTTATAAATAAATATATCTCTATCTATCTCTTTAATCAGGTTCTTACAACAACAAATAACAATAACAAATACTATGAAATAAGTAACACTCGATCCAATTAAAACACAATGCCAGTATGAAACTTCATTCTTGTCTGCCTCCGTGGCCGAACGGTTACCAAGCTGGACTGCCACGCAGAGGTTCTGGGTTCGATTCCTAGACCGGGAGAAATATGTGCATGGCCTACATTTATTTCTCTCGTGAGTTTGGGTGTAATTTGTGGTCGTCTATGTATCTATATACGGTGTTGCGTTATCATATTATTATTATGAGACGCGTGATGCGCACGCGTCTTTTTGGTCGAATATTACTTATATGACACTAATTGTTTCGGATGGAAAACGCGAGTGCAGGGCCTGTTCCGAATCCAAAAAATGGCGGTCCGAAATGTCACAGGGATCATAAATGATGACTTACAACATTGACTTACAATTATATGGACGTCGGGTCAGCGCTAAAAATCATTCACGCTCTAGTCTTCGTTTGTTCGACTGACAGCGAAGCAAGCAAAATTAGACAGTACTGCGATGACATTACAATTTAAATTCAACGTTTTAGCTTTTTCATATTCCTTGACATGTCACTACGTTTAAATAGGTTGACTTGGGACATTTTTTTCGTGGTTTTTGTATTAGACCCGTCGTCCATTTATTTGTA
>NW_020653719.1:12776509-12798744 GCF_003589595.1 Hyposmocoma kahamanoa | reverse complement strand
AAAATTCCATTCCTCTATTACTCTATTCTTTGGAGTAAAATGACATTTGCAGGGTTACCAGTTTCCATAAAATTTTAAACAGTCATGTAGTTGTTGTCGACACTTTTATCGATAGATTATGAAAGAAGTATGAAAGAATTGTGAATGTTACTACGTTCTAATTAATATTGATTGTGTTATTGCCTTCTTTGTCCTGTTTAGGACTGCCACGCAGAGGTCCCGGGTTCGATTCCCGGGCCGGGAGAAATATTTGTATGGCCTACATTTGTTTCTCTCGTGAGTTTGGGTGTGATTTGTGGTTATCTATGTGTGTGTGTCCATGGGACCCGCGACACAGGGTTACCCTAGTGCGCGACTATGTTGAGTGTGTGCGTTATTATTATTATTATTATTTTGACCGCTGGCCTACTAGTTTCGAAATAAATTTTAATTCATATACATTTTAATAAGGACAGGCGATTTTGATTATCTACATTGAATTAAAATGCAAAACTTTCAAATATGTCTCCTCTTTGCATTTTTAATAATATAATTCTAAATGTGGTGTATGAATGTATGAACATACAAAAATGGATAATCCAAATGAACTTGTGCCCAGCAGTTAAACGAATAATGGCTCGAGGATGATTTAAATGAAACAAGTTCGGCCATTCAATACATAAGCGTCACCAACATTCAGTCGATAATCGATGGAATATTTATCGATTGCAATCACTAGCAGCTCCCAAGAGGGCAACAAGTTTGTGCAATAACTGTCATTTTACTCTATCTTCAAAAAAGACAGACTATATATACGATACGGTAGCGAGATTGGGCGAGTTTTTTGGAATCCGTACGACCTATTTTTAGCTATCTATTTTGTACGTTACACAGTTCAAATGAAGTTAATTACCATATGTTTACAAAAGTTCCCTTCCATTCTGTTCCTTGACAATGTAAATTGAGCTTTAGATCCATACTATTACAAGAAAATCATATTCAGTGCCACCAATTTATGTGAGATGTAGAAAAAAAAAACTTTTATGTTATGTACCACTTTGTCACTTCAAGCTCTGACCGGTTTATACAAACAGTAAGCAGAAGAACATTTGTTACAATTTTCAAAAAGATCTATTTCTGATTTGGCAGTATTGTTTTCTATTTAATTGGGCGGCTATGTAGAAATGAGTAGCTATACATCTGAAACTTTGCTTTTATGGCTGTCACAATGGTTTTTGTGCATAGCTGCCTACTTGCATTGCTACAAAGTGGTATTTACATAATCTTGCAGATCTACATATTTCTAGGTTCTTTGAATTTTGATTGAAATGTGAAATATACTATTAATTTTAAATACAATGTCCCCACGGTTTGCAAGGAGACGTCGTCGTTTTGAATCCGACCGGATCAAAGGATTTTTTTCTGAGTGTTCGATCTTTGTATTAATATTTATAACAAACTAGTGGAGTAATTTCACAAAATGTAATTGAATATTCAATTCAAATTTATAATTCAATAAAAATTTTATTACAGTTAAAAGCGACATCTCTAGCCACGGCTGGTAGCTGTAAAGGTATCAAACAAAAAAGTATCTAACTGGGTGACGAAATACTTTCATAAGTTTCTCATAGATGGCGCTACGTCTAAAAAGTCGTTGAAAGCCAAGTACAAAGATCCGACAACAAGAAAAATTCGTGAGGTCCGCTGGTTCGGTTGGCAGTTGGCATAGCGTCTGGCAAGTTTTGCTAGGAGACGTCGGTTCGAATCCGGCCGGATCGTAGGATTTTTTCTGAATGTTCCATCTTTGTATTAATAATTATTACAAAGTAGTGAAGTAATTTCACAAAATGTATTTGAATATGAATTGATTAAAAATTTAATTCTAATGTCTCCTTTAATGCCTTTAAATAAAGAGAAACTTGAAATAGCAGTGTTTGCAGGGAAATAAAGCTTTTTCGCGTTTTTATATTAGAACCAATTAGAAAATATATTCATGACCCTGAAACAAAAATCATATTACATGGTAAATTAATGCACCCTCTTTGGACTGGTCAAACTTTTCTAGATCTTTATAGATTTTAAGACTTTCGTGGTTATTCACTAAATGATTATCACTAATATCAGGTTTCTTACCACGGTATGACTTCTTTTTATTTTCCCGATATTTCGGAACGGTTGCACGCTCCATGGTCACGGGTTGGCTGGACAGCGGCAGATGACAGCTTTAAGAGCAGACATATCTGTCTACCCTCTTGCGCTGTCGACGACTACCTTCATCGCGATTTGTTGTGGCGTTACCATTGTCACTCACTTCACACAAACCACACTCACTGTATCCGCACGCGAAACTGAACTCGAGGTGTTTTTATTTTTATTACTGCACGCACTAAGGACCGAATTCCATGCACTGGACAGTTTAAAACCATCATCACGGTTAAATGTTTTGTACTTCGTGATCTCGATGGCTTCTCGTACCAACCGTGGTATGTAGTGACGTTCTGTCGAGAGTACCTGGGGGCTATGCAACTCGATCCAGTGGTTAGTATCAGTCTGTGTGAGATGTTATGCTATAGCCGACTTCTGTGCATCATTGTTTTTTACTGCTCGGATGTGGTCCTTCATATGATCGACAATTGTTCGTTTAGTCCATTGACTTACAATTATATGGACGTCGGGGCCGCGCTAAAAAGTGTCCGAACTTATAGGGCGTTAAAATCGTATACAAAGCGTCATTCACGCTTTAGTCTTCGTTTGTTTCTTCTGACAGCGAAGCAAGCAAAATTAGACAGTACTGCGATGACATTACAATTTAAATTCAACGTTTTTGCTTTTTCATATTCCTTTACATGTCACTACGTTTAAATAGGTTGACTTGGGACATTTTTTCGTGGTTTTTGTATTAGACCCGTCGTCCATTTATTTCTAAGTCAATGGTTTAGTCTGACCGATATACGAGCTCCCACAACTGCAATTCACTTTATAGACACCCGGTGTTTGTAAAGGAAGGTGGTCTTTTGGTGAACGTAACATTTTTCCTATTTTGCTTAAGGGGGTGAAAATACCCCGTTTTCGCCTTCCCATCGTTCCGAAATATCGGGAAAATAAAAAAAAAAGTCATACCGTGGTAAAAAACCTGATATTAGTGATAATCATTTACTAGATCTTATTTACCACCTTACTCGTGTAAACCAGCATTTAGTTTGATGAAATGTTTATCTTTTAAGGTCGACCCACACTCATCTCCAACAGCCTTGTGTGTACAAACGTAGTAAACTTTGCAACCACTCAGCTTTATATTTGTTTAAATAAGTACATTACTTACCTGTGTACCACAAAAGTGCTTTAGTAAATGTAGAATAGCCTCGAGGCAAAATTATAAGTACTAGTTACATATTAGGTAGATATTTATGTAATGTGATAATAATAACAAAATCAAAATGAGAATATGAGTTTATATTTAGGTAGATGTAGATATAACAGATCAATGTATATTTTCTTTCTGTATTTTAAAAATGTTTTCCAACGTTTTAAGGTACTTTTTTATTGTACTAGTAAATTTTGCTTACAGTATAACTATGTTCTCTCGGCAATATTCGTGTTCGACTGTCCTCGAATTTCCATCTTTTACTTTATTTATAGCTACTCTTTATTTTGGTTATATTTTTGTTAAGAGGGAGCATACCAAAAAAGTTTTGACGTTGGCTCCGCCCAAATTTGTGAAACAATATATATGCCTAAAGTTCGCGTGACATGCGACAGGAGATGTTGAATTTTGCGCATTAAAAGTACCAAATTCGTTTTAGCGGAATAACTCTAAAAGTAAAGGGATTAAAAAAAATCCGTAGTGACAGTTCTCGATTATGCATAAATATAATTAATTATCTAATTTTTGTCCTAATAACCTGTAGCATTTCGAGGATGAATCGTAAAAATGTGAAAATTAGAGGTCATTTCGTGATTTCTATCTATCGAGGAAACTTTATTGTTTTATGTTTCTGATTGATGTTTATGCTTGAATATATCATGTAGTTACTCGTACAATATTTTATTTTTAACTTTAATGTGGATATACCCCTCTAAAATCAAATCGAAGATTAGGAATTTTTCCTCTGCTCCCTCTTAACTTCCTTGGTATAAAATCGACAAAAAGTATTTAGTTCCGAATTCAAATTATTACAAATGACAAATCCTATTATTATTTCGCATGAAATTTGTATTCGGGTGCATTCGTAAATCTGAGGACTGCTGACAGATATTGAGAAAATATTTGTACTGTACAGCGGGAACTGGTCTGAAAGCTCTTAATAAAATGAATTCCGAACAAACTTCAGCACATTTAGCGCAAGTAAAAACACAATTTTCTTTTAGTTTTTTCGAAAGTCTGGCCGTTTTTTTACGTTTTTATTTTAGGGCTAATTTCAAATAAAAAATTCGAACGTCTTTTTTTCATTAATTTATTTTAATTTCCTACTAATAATTTGTCGAGTTGTTATAGGTTGTTATTAGTAAATTCCGTAAACTTGAAGTTTCTTTTTTTAGTTTATTAAACTTTGCTAATCAATTTTAAACTGTAATTTACTAATTTATTTATTAATTTGTCTAACACAAAATCTAAATATGCCTTTTTTAATTTAAGTTTTTTTCCCAATAAAAGTTGAGTAAGTGGATGTTAAAAGTTGTTAATAGAATTGCTAATTGTGTGTGTAATTAGGTATTATTACTATTAATATTTTATATTCTCACTTCTTTTGTTTCACTAAATGTGCAGTTGTTTGTATGTGTTGTTACCTTTAGAGTTTGTTTAATTAATAATGATATTTGAATGTCAGCTGTCAGACCGTTTCCTATTGTAACCGAATTATTTAAGCAGGTGTTCTTACTTCGTACACTACGGTAATTCAAAATGACCAATGCTAAGACTAAACTTTAGTTTTTGAAATCATGTGATTGGTCAATCCAAACTGAAACATATGATGACCAATCAGTTTAAATTGTTTATTTCAACTAATATTTAACAACCACTTTGAGTAGTGGGACTACATTTTTCTGATCTAAGAGCGGTTACACATGGCTACTTTTAACAACGATGCAAACGCGCGACTGCATCAATACAAACCCGCGATTGTATCACTACACTTGTAATTTTTAAGCGGTTGCATCGATGCAATTTAAAAATCTCCGTGTGTACTTTAAATCGTGTACATATTGGTTTTTTTCCAACACGCCAATGTTTTGGGCTCTATACCTTTATATGGGTCCTTACCCATGGGCACGAGACACTGAATTGTTTGAAAAAACAAATATACGCGATTTAGTAGGTCCGATAAAATAGTGTCAATGTGTAACAATTGTGAAAACCTAAGAAATTATGTTTCTAAGTAATTTCCGAATCAAAGCATTGGCCCTTGGACAAATGCAAAGAAACATCAAAAAGACTGTAGGCAATGTCGGTTCCGACTCTCCCATAGCGCGGAATTTTAATCAACTTATCAAGCGTTAATAAGGGACATGTGCCGTTATTAAAAATATTTACCAATGTGACAGTGTGGGAGCACCGTTATGATTCCTATATTATTGTTTATTTTGACACTCGTTCGGAACATTTTCTACTTTAATAATAGCTTTTATTATTCGTTTTTAAGTTATAGAAGAAATTGTTATTAAATTAGTAATTTATTTTGTTGTTAGCATTCGACGCCAAAGGTGCAATTAGTTTTTTTTAAGTTACCATTCATATAGAAATAAAAAATTAAAATAAAACATTGACCATCATAAAATGAGGGTACCAAACTTGTCTTAAGAGAATATTAATAAGGCCTAATATACATAAGTAAGGCCTAACGAAATGCAAATAATTGAAAAATCTATGTATCCCGATATTATACTTATTCAAAGCTAGAGTGCATAGGCAGTTTTAGGTGAAAACACACCACCGTTGGTCACATCGTAAGATTGCGGTCAAACTAAAAAGCTTACGCGTGTAATTTTTATTCATAGCCATCTTGTAGAAATTTAAAGATTAAAGTGCCCAATTCTTTTGCATAAATGGTTAAATATACCAAACCGACATTTTACTTCAAAATGACAGACTGTAATTGTTGGCTAAGACTGGCCACATACAAATGGTTCCGTTTCGGAATTTCGAAGGCAACAAAATTTTACAAAGACTTAAAACACACACACAGTATTATTCCGTCCGAATTTTTTTCATTAGGTATTTCTGTATTATTCTTGCATAGATTTTGAAGGGTCGCAACGCGCAGTCGTAAATTCCTTACGTATTTTCGCCGAGAGAACTTCTGGACTCAATGTCTCCCGTCTCTCAGCTGAGTCTTGATAATCCGAACGGAAATAAATGTATGTCTGTGATGTTTATAACGAATGAAGTTCGTAACGAAACGGAATTTCGAAACGGAGTTCCGACTGTATGTGGCCGGCCTAACATCAGCATTCCATATTCGATTAGCTGCTAGTTAAGTGCAAAATATGCAATTTGCATGCAGTTGACACAACTTTCACGCCAACTACTAACTGCAATGTCAAATATTTTGGTTAAACTTGTAGATCAAAGCCGTGATTTTTAAAATTTGTGAATTATGTATTTCATAGGTGTCATTTTTCAAAAATTAGATAATTTGGATATAATATGAGAGTAAGAGACAAAAACAACGGCATTTCACAAAAAATCCGGTGGACTTACGAGGTTGATTTCGGCCATGAAATGGGGGACTGTGAAATTGTTAAATTACATCTATGACCCTTTTTATCAGGTGCCAGGGACTATTAAACCCGTTCACAAGCATTACCAATACGCACGTTCTGGCTACCGCGCACACAAGCATTATAGCGAGAAAGCCGTTGTTGCGCGCCTCCACGAACCTTCCTGACGCGCTGCAGTAGCGCGGCAGCCCAACAGCATCCTGAACGCGTTGTTATACTGTTTACGCAGGGCATTTCATGTGTTAGCCGATATGTCATACGACATTTAAGCGTGAAACACACTGACAGCTGGTGCGGGACGGGCGCGTGTCGGGTCGGGTGCACGGCGGGTGTTATTCCGTGAATTTATATGGACGACAACACACAACGTGCGGGTGCGGGACGGGCGCAGATCGGGTGCCGCGCCCGTTCTCTGTATGTTTCACGCTTTAAACGTAAAATGTGGGGTTGGTATTGGTGGACAGTGTATTTATATATTTCAGGGTCCACTAGTAACTTGTCAGTCTTTCATTCGGAACGTATTATTAGTGTTATAAACTGTAGTTTGTTTGTTTACAATTACATCATATATTTACACACCAAATAAAAGTTAAATAAAAATTATGTATTAAATTATTACGTGTGTAATCAAATTTCGTTTCTAATATTTAAAAATAAACAGTTACCATATTTTCTTCGTGTTTCATTTAGCTCTCCATTGTTCCTATAAATCTGGAGTCTGGGTTCATTTTCCTCTCTTCCGCTCAAACGAGAAGTAACGAATGACTTATATTATTTTCAAGCAGTTCGCTGTTATGTATGAGGGACAACCTCTAATATTTTTTTTATGACATCAAGTGACGAGAACAACAAGTGATGGGTCTGGTGGTAAGCGACACGCCTGTCCATAACAGTTGCAGCGCCAGTTTTACAACGCAAAGATCACATAGGCACAGCTACTAAGTAATGCGCACATTACTACTTGGCGGCAGAAACATGTAAGGCGGCAGTTGCACAAGGAGGTCTACCGCTACTAAAGTGTGAATATGAAATAACAGTAATATAAAAATTAATTCGCTCGCCGTCAAGGGTTAAGGCTTTTACCATTCTACACGATGAGGTATCGTGAAAGCCGAAACTGATGCAATGTTTTACAGCAAGGCTGGAAAGTTGTTGTTTGATGCTAGTGCTCGTATTAACACCTGAGCAAGCAAAGGAGTCCAGGGTCGTATTCTAGAACTCTATTTAATGCTCAAGTCAGGATTGCACTGGCAACACAAGCACTGGAAATACGACCCTAATGGCAAGGACTTGAGTATGATTTCTAGTGCTTTGAATCATACTCAAGTCCTGACTTAAGCATTGAGTAGAGTTCTAGAATACGACCCTCAGATTATTTGATTCAATAATAGAACCTGAGCATAGCGAGGGTTTCAAGGCACGAGACGCAAAACAACTTTACTGCCTAGCGAAACACACAACTTTTCACTTCACTATGGCGAGGAAAATGGTAATTAAAGAAAAACAGTTGAACTATAACAAATCAGTTTTAATAAACGAAATTAGTTATCGTTGTCAATTTAATGTCACCAATAATAAGAATAAAATAAACCAACGGATATAAATTATTTTTATATGTAATAAAATTACATAACTAATGTACGCCCGTCACCCTGAGACAAAAGTTGACAAGTCCCATGTGCACGTAATTTCACCAGCACTCTTACCCTTCCAAACCGGAACGCAGCAATGCTCACGTTACTGCTTGGCAGCGGAAATAGGTAAGGTGGCACTACAAGCAGCTCTACTGCTGTTTTTCATTGAAAGAAAAAGTAAGGTGCACCACAGATCATCGTTAAGTTAAGGATTCCAAAAACCTTTTCCACGCTAGCGTGGAAAAAATGCTTTCTCATTAGAAATCTACGCTCACAAGCATTTTTTCCATTTCCTTTCCGAGCTAGTGAAGTGAAAAGTTGGCTATCCAGTGTCAACAATGTAGACCGTTAAGCTACCGAGGTAGTCAAATCATCAAATCTACTCTATATTTATTACTTGTAAGTTAAGGTAATACTTTGCCTATTGCAATCTGTAGTAATAAGAACTCTAAAACAGTTGGATATATCTAATACTATTTATTGCATTGTATTATTATATAATTAGCATTTCTTCGTATCCTATTCCGTAACTTAAAACAAAATCAGTCTTTTCGGCTCGGTGGCACGCTCTCCAAGAATATTTGAGTCAGGATTGTTAGTTTTCCTGAAAAAGATAAAACTTTAGTTACGAAATGGCTATATCGAACCCAGGATCTAATCATCTAGCGCACAGCGCCTCAGTGCTAACGTCTTCCTGTCCACGTTCTTCCTGTCCTTGTCCCACGCTAGGTGGGGCGGCACAACATGTGTTTTTCTTCCATTCTCCCCTATCAGCCGTAATTTTTATACTCACACCTTTCTTATCCATGTCATCTGTCACACAATTCTTCCATCTTTTCTTTGGCCTTCCTTTCCTCTTATATCCCTCCACATTCATACTTAGCACTCTTCTCGTCACATGACATTCTTCCCTCCGCATGACATGTCCATACCACGCTAACCTATTATTCCTCATCTTTTCCGGCACTGGCGCCACTTTTAAACTTCCCCTGATGTACTCATTCCTTATCTTATCCTTTCTTGTCACTCCACACATCCATCTCAACATTCGCATTTCCGCTACAAGCACAGTTGTTTCATCCTCCCTTTTCATCGCCCAACATTCTGATCTATATAACAACTTTTTTTTCTTTTTTCTTCCTAACTATAGACCTTTTAAAAACAAGCAAAAAATTCAAAAACAAACGCGCTAAACAAATAGTTGAAAAACGAGCGTACGACTAAGCTCTATGGCATTTTTCTTTAGCCACTTCGATACAAATACATACATATCCAATTATTGTCAAATATTTAAAAGTTTAACGTAGCCGATTTCCTGGACAAGGCCGGAAAGTAATTTGTTTTAATTTTTGCAGTGTCCAAAATGATTATTTTCGTAGATTTTTAAAAGCCCTGATCATTTTGACACTAATCGCCCAAGGGGTCTACATCGTCTGTAATAAGTACGTTTTTCTCGTTTAACATCGTTTCGTCCTAAATTTAGTTTTTAATTATAAATAAATAAAATATATACTCACTTAATAACCGTTTCGGTGTTTTCTTGTAATACACGAACAAAGTATACACCGCGACTCCAATCACAATAAAACCAATGGCAATCAGGTACTTAATAGACGGGTCATGTACAATTGGCAGGACGGACAAAAATATCGCCACTAAAAGTACAAAACATGGCACTGGGGTAGGTACTCTATAAGGTCGGATTTTGTCTGCCTGTGTTTTTCTTAGGACGAGCAAGGCGACCATTGCAAGACCGTAGAAAAACCATAAGAACCATGACGCGAATTCTATTAGAGTCTTAATGTTGCCCACTACTATAAATATTGATGTTAGGATGGCCTGAAAAGGAGAAAAATGTTTTTTTAAATTTCAATAATTATTATAATTATTAATACAAAGATCGGACACTCAGAAAAAACACTCAGAAAAAATTCCTTCGATCCGGTCGGATTCGAACCGACGTCTTCTTGCATACCGTTGAAAGACCAAGTACAAAGACACGACGCAAGCACATAGAAAATTCGTGAGGTCCGTTGGTTCGTTCCGTGGCTTAGTTGGTATAGCGTCTGGCACGGTATGCAAGAAGACGTCGGTTCGAATCCGACCGGATCGAAGGAATCTTTTCTGAGTGTTCGATCTTTGTATTAATAATTATAACAAACTAGTGGAGTAATTTCACAAAAAATAATTGAATATCAATTCGATAAAAATTTAATTAATTCAATAATTATTATTCACACTTCTTTTGCATAGCACCATGGACCTAAATCAAGAGAACCGCAAATCTAGATACTAGATAGCGTAGTCGGTTATTTAGTATCTATTGTGTATACCAGATTTCGCGACGAGTACCAAATATACCAAAATATATACCAAATATTAATTTGTTTTACATTGACGAGCTGCAATTAATCAAAGCTACTCTAATTTCTGACAAATCAACTATACTCTAGCCAAATTCGATGTAGAATGTTTAATAACAAAACGTTGTTAGTTAACCAATGATGGCATAGGAAAAGAACATTTTTTTTTCAATGCTCATTATTATGTCTCGCTCTGCCCACGCCCTGCTCTCGTAATTGGAATTTAAATAGGTAAGTAGATAATTGTGTTATGTAGAAGTAATACTTACCTAGTCAATAATTATAAAGTTTACAAAATACCTATTGATATGTATATTTTAGGAATAAACATAAGTTTTTGCATCCTATTAATATTTATTGCTAGATGGTAGATAATGGTACATGCAAAGATACAAAATTATAAGATTTTATTTGATATTAATTTACTTCATATTATATTCTCCAGCATCTATTTCCGATTCTGAACTTGAATTACCACCAGAACTCGAATGTTTGCAATCTCTCCCTTCAAATCGAAAAGTCACTAGAGACGACACAAATTTACAAATAATTAATTACACGTCATTTTTATGTCATTTTTAAGTGATTTGAAACTTCTGTTGAATAACATTCATTATAAACAGCTTCAAGATTTAGTATTATCCATAATCTAGTCGAATTTCGTAGGAAAATATTTAAATTGTGGTAACTGAGAAATAATCTGAGATGAAAACCCTAAAAATCATATGTTTTTGTTTGTTGACATTTATTCTACATTGAATTTGGCTAGAGATTTATTTTACTGATTTTTAAGCACGAAGCACGCAGAGAACACGTGTTCTCTGCGTGCGGGTCGGGTATATGGACGACAATACATCACTAAGCAGCCAGGAACGGGCCCTTTCGTGGTGTGTTGTCGTCCATATAAATATACACGGAATTACATTGTCAGTGTGTCTCACGCTTTAGGGATACTGCCGGCTATTCATTTATTTCAATTACGATTAACACCATCTACCCATATTAGCGAGCGGTAACTTATAAGTTACTTTTTAACACACAAATCTTCTTCCATCTATTGATATGCATATTTGTCGGAGTTCTGAAAATAATTATAGCTCATGAACAATATTTGTTTAATATTACAAAGAAAAAGCCTGGCCGCTTGTATTTCACATTAAAGGGGAATTAATTGATATCCACAGCCATTAACATAATATAAACTACTTCCAGGCTATCGATCAGCGCCTTCTAGAGGTAAGATGGGATTTTGACCTTTTTCAAAGTTACGATCTGAAATTGCGTCTTTTTCGATTCGAGGCTTATGATATTGCGGATGGGCTACACAATCGGATTGATTCCGCTTGAATTAAAATGAGGGCCCTGTAGTATGGAGAATAGCAATTCTCTTGAGATCATAATAACACTGAAAGAGGTTCACCGATTTAGGACTTTGCAAACATAAACTCCATCAGGTGCAGAGTTATATTTTCAATCTATTTTTTTTTCTGTAAAGTTGTTGTTTTCATAATACCTATACGTTAATTACCGTCGATATCATGACGTTCGCGAACTGAGACTTCTAAAGCCGGGTACTCATTAGCGAGCTGTAACTGCTACGTGCAGATACAGTAACGAGGTTGTAGTGTGTACGCTTGAAACAGTCTTCAATTAGACGGCTCAATTAGAGACAAGCTCGCGAACACACTATGACTTTTGGTTACATAACATGCAAAGGCTACAGTTACAGCTTGTTAGTGAGTACCCGGCTTAAACCACTTAGGGTCGATTTGACCAAATTCGAATACTGCCTTTCTAGTCATAACTGACGCATGTACATTTTGGTAACTTTCGATATATTGGCACCTAACGTTCCTTTTTTTTTTGAGAAATGTTAATTACTGTTTTTGCTTAACAATAAAACCGGAACTAAACAAGACATTTAAAAAAAACTATATTATAGGGGGTTGTAGATAACGTCGCTGATTCCAAGATATGTTAATAACTCAAAAAAGTGGATAACTGATTATTATGCATAAACATACCTACCTAATTACGAAAACCTAGCCAGATATTTTGCTTGCACACGTATAAGAATAGGACTTCCTTTACAAGAATACAAGATATTTATTCGCTGAAAAATGTAGTTTACAATGGTGTTATAGTATATTATTATTAGATCGTACATTTCACCAAAACTTGGCATGCGAATATTTTACACAATTCTTATTTCAATCACGCACAGTGGTTAAATTTTACATTTTATGTTATCTATTAAAAAATCATTTATATTGTAGTAGCATTGTGTAACTAACAAATTATGTAATTTTATTTTAAATTGCCTACAATTTAGTTCTTTAACTGCATCTGGTATTTTATTAAATAATCTCTTTTATAATCCCTTGATAAGAAATGTGGCTTTATGACGATATATCTATGAAAGCTCCGGTTTGAGTATTTTTCACTAAAGATCCAGAATATTTAAAATAATAGAAACTCTTGTAGCACTTATATAGGTACTCACCCATATCGCTTTTGTATTTAGTAAATAAGTATATTATTAATTAAGTAAGTAAAAGATCTTTCTTGTTACTCTACAACGATGTGTTAACATATGTAGGATTGCAATTTGGTATATAACTTTGTAATATCATATTTAAGTTTTATCAATGAAATTTGATTGGCCATATAATAAATAAATCAATAAATAAATAAAAATAATCCCTTTACTCGCAATAAGATTCATCAATTTTTTTTTTGTAACCTGTTGTTTTATAAAACACCTATGCAATTTAAACAAGTAAGAGTTTGTAAGTAAATATGAGTTTTAATGACGAATGACTTACGTCACAAAGCACATAAATATTAAATAAATATACAACTTTTTTAGTTCTATGTTTAAGACATGAAACAACAGTACATTAAAAAAATGGAAAAGCAAAAAGCACTAGTGCAGGGCACGATTTATAGTACAAAAAATATCACGTTTTGAGCAACTGTATTAAAAAAACTAAAAAGGACTAAGCCTTTAAAGTTAGTGTCAAACAGTGATAGATCAGTGTAGAGTAGTACTATTAAATACATCAACAAATCACGTGTCATTATCATAATAGAGTATAGACAACTTACTAAACATATTTTTAAACATTATTAATCAGCACCTAAATTAAGTTAAGTTTAAGTTAAATGGCCTTCTAGCCTCAAACTACTAGATCGTAATTCATATAATGTAAACTAAAAGCGGTACGTTGTTATTTCTTTTAATGGCGGACATATCCAATATCGTATCTAATATTCCATATTAACTTTAACTATATTTTCGACTAAGTGACTACAGTGTTTGTACTTTCATTTAATTAATGGTCGTAAAGGGGATAGTGTTTTACCTGGAAGGCCACTGCGGGGGCGGGAGTCAATCGTTTCATATTGACGTACGAGAATAGCTCTAACATGTGGCCACCCTGAGCAGCAGTGTAACATACTCTGAAATACACGAACAACGTATCTATTAGTCTATTTTAATCATACAAAAATAGTTTTGAAAAGTAACCAATTAGGTGGATTAAAATTGTACGGTTAATGAAAATTAACCAATCAAAGCATATGGTTTTAAATTTGTCAAGTCGTTGCGATTGGTCAATTCTAATTTTCATAACGTACGACTTAAATGGTGACAACTTCAGATCATTACAGCAATTGGATATGTAAGTATGTATTATTGGTTGTGTATACGCGCCTACTTGTAGTATCCGAGCAAACACGAGAGGTTAATGGTGCGGAGTAAAACCGGCCCCAGGCGGCGATAGACCTCTCATGACAGCTACCAATAACTTGTCATCTGAATGCCTTCAAGCGCATTCATTGTTACCTTATATTTTTCAAAAACCCATGTAGTACATAACAGTTTTAATAGATGTCATTACGCAAAATTACTAGTGGATTCAATTAGAATAATTACCCTAAACAGATTGATTGTCAAATCAATAGATCGTTTTGACGTTTGACGGTACTTGGCAACAATAATCTCAGTATAGAGTACTAAAAAAATTGACCTCAAAAGTCATTCATCCCCTAGTTTGCCACCCTTAAATCAGTTCACAAATGCCTGAGTTCTCGCGTAACATACATACAAAAAATAAACATACAATCGAATTGAGACCCTCCTTCTTTTTTTGAAGTCGGTTAAAAATTACTAAAACTTACCTAGTAACACCAAATTGGACACTCATAGCGCATCCGAAAGTCGATACAGCCACTCCCAGGGGTATCAAAAACGCAGCCCTTCCCAACACTATCTCTCCGAAGGCTACAGCCACGGCAGGCACTGATATCATGTCCGTGACACTCAGAACCGTCATGTATGCGACGTTCATGAACACGTATAGAGCCGTTATTAGAGGGACTGCTATCGATATGCTAAGTGGAACATTTCTGTAGACAAAAATTTAAAACACTTAAAAATGTTTTAAAGTAAGATTAACATCGAGGCAGTATGATCTATGTCTCTAGCCTGTTCTTTTTAGACGAAAGGAACAAAATATCATTTGTTTTCGTAACTGTAATTTTTTTAAGTTCAATGGTATTGTATTGTTAGATTGCTATTAATCTTTTTGGAGTGATTGGTTTTTATGTGAAAAAATAAACAAAAAAAATGGCGAATTTTTTATATTTTTTTTTGTTTTTAAGCTGATGGCCTTCGTAGCCAATGCTCAATAAATAAAAAAGCGGGTTTTTGTTTCGCACTTACAGTTTTTAGACAAATTAATTTTTAATTTAAAAGTATTATGACTTTCTTAATTACTTATTATATTTAAGCCGATGGCTCTATAGCCAATGTTCAATAAATAATAATAACAATAATCTTTTCACGATATTGAAATGCATACATTTTAATGGAGTCGTGAAATATAGAATAAGAATAGAAATGAAATCCAATCAAGTAATAGCTAGTGGGTGTAACGGCAATCACACTTTATACGGGAGTGGTGCTAAATGGTCGCTTTTAAAATGAATTAAATTAGATCAAAGTAGCGTAGTAGTAGAGCGACTCGTGCCATTTGAAAATTTACTAACAAAGAATGATTTCTCTTCTGCCGTCCACTAAAAGGCTAAGTATCAAATGGTCAAATAGCCGTTTTAAATAGCACCGACCTCAAAAGTACGTGGAATTACATTTAATTACCAAGTTTTATTGAAATCGGTTATCGGAAAGTGCGCCAACGAGATAATAAAAATCGGTTCTCACTACTGAAAGTATATTGAGAGAAAAACGCATTGAATTGGAGAATAGCAAAATCAACCATTAAAGTAATTGCACCTTATAATAAAAATTAAGCGCTATAATGAATTGAAATTGAAATGAAATTTTGAAGTCGGTTAAAAAATAGAGCACAAAATTCTCTTTTAAAAACGATTAAAATTAGTTAACGTGTTTGACTTATCGGAACTTACCCTAACGATGCATAGCTGAAATCTTAGAATAATAACGCATAGAAACCTAGTCCGCACACGCTAAGTGAGGCAAATTGAAGCGCTTCCAATGGGCCTACACGAGCGGGCGGGCCTTCAATGCTCAAGGTCAACTTGCACCACGAACAGCTCAAGAATTTTAGCTAAAAGTGACGAAATGTGCGGTAAATGAGTGTAAAAATACGTCAGACAAACATAAAATAGATACTAACATCACATTACACAAGGAAGTTACGCGTTTCAACTTGTATTTTTATATAGATATTCACTAAAACCAAAAATTAACCTACTACTAAAACTAGCCTACATGAATTTGATTTTTGCCTCGCTTGTGACAGTTCGTTTGATATGAAACTATCATTCTATGCGTTATTATTCTAAGTCTGAAATATCATTAAACAATTTCAATATTCCAAAACTAGGTTATGGTTTTTGTGATATCTCACAAAAAGCGGACGGCAGTCTTTCTTTTCTTTAGCCGTATTAACAGCGCGGTTTTGCAAACCGGCTAGCCGTAATGTAATACGGCACTTCATACAATACGGCTGCGACATATACACTTGTTTGCTATCATACTCACACTCCCGGGTTAATAATCTCTTCAGTGACGACGGTGACGCTATTCCATCCGTCATACGCCCACAATCCAGAGTACAGAGCCAATGCGATACCGCCCGCCTCCATATTGCTGCCTTCGAAACCCTTGTTTAGGTTCTTTGTGTTACCTAAAAGATAAGAAATTTTAATCAAAAAGCTATAACAGATTTGTTGCCACCAACAATGTAATCTATACGCAGATATTTATTTGTATTAGGGATGCCGCAGTCGTGGATCATCTGCGTATTTTTAAATATTTGCATCCATATCCGACATCCGAATTAACCGACATCGAGTTATTGCGGATACGGATGTTTTGCTGGCCAAGACAAGCATCAGAGCAGAGCATGTTTCAGTGTTGCCCGAATCGGGCGAGATCTCTCTCCGTCAGGCGTAGTAGCGGCTATGTTGGCGGATCAAGAGTCCCATAAGTCAGTGGTCTCCTGTGATGCTTCAGAAGGAGGTTGCCGAGCGTGATCGGGAGAGGGTCGATTCCGCTCGGCGGCGGTGCACCATCGCAGCTACGGGCGATCGGAGCGGGGGCTCCGTTCGCCAGTAAGTTTGGCAGCCGCGAGCCTTAGAATAATAACGCATAGAATGATAGTTTCATATCAAACGAACTGTCACAAGTGAGGCAAAATTCAAATTCATGTAGGCTAGTTTTAGTAGTAGGTTAATTTTCTGTTTTAGTGAATATTTATATAAAATCACAAGTTGAAACGCGTTACTTCCTTGTGGAATATGATGTTAGTATCTATTTTATGTTTGTCTGACGCATTTTTACACTCATTTACCGCACATTTCGTCATTTTTAGCTAAAATTCTTGATCTGTTCGCGGTGCAAGTTGACCTTGAGCACTGACGGCCCGCCCGCTCGTGTAGGCCCTTTGGGAGCGCTTCAATTTGCCTCACTTAGCGTGTGCGGACTAGGTTTCTATGCGTTATTATTCTAAGCCGCGAGCTTTAATCTAATAGGGATCGCGGCAGCGTGTAGTGCAGGCAAGGGCCTAAACATAAATTATTAAGTTTACATTGACTCATGATTAACTTTTTCATTCAATATAATCCATCTCTATTCGCATAAAGGACGGTGGGTCGACATCCTTAAAAACTGTGTATTAATCAACTTCAACTTCAACTTTTGTGTCTATGGCTCCGTCGTTTTGCGCGACGATTTTGCCAATGTCAGGGTTGAGAGACATGTGTAGCGGTAGTGAGACAGATTGCCGGTTATTAAAATACTTCGGCGGTTTTTATTCACAATGACGGTTATATATATATTTTAATGACATTACAAAAATATAATTTGAGAGCTCATGTTATTTTCTTTCTTTTAGAAACGTTGTAGGAAGTTTTATTTAGCGGGAAATAAAAAATAAAATCGTTTAGTAAAACAAAGTTAGGCGTCGTTTTCGTTCAATAACAAACTTTTGACCGATAAAATTGTCGTAATATTTCCCTGCCAAAATTATGTAAAATTATTATCTTTTGCTTAAATTAATAAATTAATGAACTCTATTAGGTTCTTATCAAAAAGAAGTCGACCTCAAAAACTCATCGAATTATATCTATTTGTTTGTTTGTTTCTTCTCCAGCACTACATCTCAAATGCCTCCAATCGTTCTCTGTTGGACATAGGCTATTTAGCCCGGTCCTCAGCTTGTCGTCTCCATCTGCTGTCAGTAGCCTTTTGCAGATCATCACTCCATCTGGCCAGACGGCGTTCTATACTCGGCAGACAAGGACACAAGGACTCGTTTCTTCCACAGAAAAAAGTTTCCCCCATCGGTATCGGACGTTCGACAGATATGGCCGGCCCGTAGATACTATATCTATGAGTCGGCCCATTGGCTATCCATTATTATATATACGACATTCAAACTGTTATACATGTATATATTTAATACAGTTTCAATAAAACAAATATTAAACTAAAACAAGTAAAATATTTTGTATATAAAATAATTATATAAAAGTAAAATATATAGGTAGCAGATTGTACAACAAGTGCATAAAACGCGTCATATTACTCGAGACGAGTATTTCCACCAGAGCTGCAGACGAGAGTGGATACTTAAGTTGAGGGTAAAATGGGCTTTATGAACGAGTTATACACTCTGCTTTTCACTTCGATTGCGAGAAAATTAAACAGCAATATTACAAATATTACAAATAAACGATTATTTAATTAAAATTGAATGTAAAATTACAACAAATAGACTTTTTTGGGGTATTTATTGCTCCCCTAACAAACAATAAAACGGCCTCATGAACTTTGTGAATTATAATTATAATTATTTTGTTTCGTGATTTTTACAGGATTGTATCAAATCGAGCAGACAATTCGCAATCGCTGACATGACAATATATGTAATAAAAAACTGTCAAACATTTACGGCAAGTGTGACACTCTCCTTGGCGACTCTCGTCCAAAGAGACTGCCACAGCCAGCCGGTGATAATAGGCGGCGTCTAAAGCCGCCACACCTTTATTATTATACACATATATTATTTATTAATTAGGGTTTTTTATTTTATGCACTAGAGCATAAAATCCTATTTTATGCAGTCTACACTACACCCAGCATAAATACCAACTTTAAGAACATGAGAAGTGAAAATAATATTACACATCAGCACACGTGACTCTGATCCCAAAGTACCTACGTAACTAAAGCAGCACTTGTGTTAAGGAAATCGGAAATGACGACTGTACCACATACAACCACCCGAGACAAAGAAAAGTTAGTTTCTACATTGACCCGGCCGGGGATCGAACCCGGGACCTTAGAGATGGCAACATCACGTGCAAGCTACTGGACCATGGAGGTCGGCCATTAAACACACAAACATTAATTTGAACACAGTTTCTTGACAGGCCTTCAAGAGTTGTAATTTTTAACCGACTTCGAACTCCGGCAATCAATTTTGATTCTTTTTTTGTTGGAAAGAGGGTAGCACAATACTAGTCCCATTTCAATTTGAAGAAAATATTTCACCTCCAAGGGTGGCAACCGAGGGGACGAACTTTCCGTAACCGATGGAAACTTGGCAAATAGATGTAATTCCACGAAATTTGATGGTTTTTTTTTTAATAAAAAAGTTACAATGGTTTGAGATGCATAATATAGCGAAACGGAAAAAAGAACCGTACTATCTTAATCTAATATTTAATTTTACGGTAAACCCTGTGCATGAACGCGTTAAGTACGTGAAATGGATTTATCAATTCGGGCCTTAGATAAAATGCAGTTTTGTCAAGTTTAGGTACTTATTTTTGACAGATCTCATAGATTATTTTTGACAGATCTACACAGATTAGATCGTATCCTTACTTCTAAGGCTCAACTCACACTGGCGCAGTGTCGAAGCGAAGTGACGCGTGTCACTTGGGCGCCGTGAGGCGTCAGACGCCGATCAAACTGTGATCCCGGCGCACTAAAACGACGCGTATCGCCTGGCGATGGAGTTGAAAAACAGGACGCGACGCTTCGACTCCGCGCCAGTATGAGTTGAGCCTTAGGATTGTGACTCAATTTTCTGCTGTTAATCATGTGTGCGCTTAGGCACCTGGTGGAGAATTGTTCGGAGATTTGATTTAACCATTGTTTGAGATTCCTGCAATTAGATCTATCTTTAGGTTCTTTGTCACTATCACCACCGCCACAGGTTATCAGTATCTCTACGTGTTACGTGACCAAATAGCGTATCACACGCTGCACGGAAGTTGAAAATAGATGCTGTGCATTATTTATCTTGAGTCGCCCATGATACATACTTACACTTGATAAAAACATAAAAGATTTTAGATATTACCTCTAGCGATCTCGTAGATTCCACCTCCTATGACGATAAGGCAAGCCGCGACTTTGCAGATGCCGAACACGTTTTGTACTTTAACGAACAGCTTCACGCTGGTTATGTTTATGTACGTCATTATAACTGCAATTTAAAACATATTGTTTTCAAATACCGTAAGTATTGATGGAAAATGGAGGAAATACGTCATGACGTAGAGGTACTAAGGCAGGATTGCGAAGGTCACAGGTTGTGATAAAGGAGAAATATAGAACACTCAATAATAAAAAGCGACAACAGGTTAGAGTAGTTTTAAGACGGTTTTCCACCGGCGAGGCGAGACGAGACGAGGATTGAAATCTTTAAAAAAATACAACCAATAAAAATTATTATACAGTCAGCCTTTTAAACTTAAATTACTGTTTGTTCTTTATTCTAAATAAGTGAAGAAAAAAAAATTAAATACAAATAAACATCGAGTTCTTAGGTTTTCGCGATTGTTACACATAGGCAATGAAACTATTTTTACCCGGATTGAAATTGCGTATTTTTGTTTCTCAAAGAAACCAACGTTTCAGGCCCTTTACAGGTCCCATAGTGCTGTGTTGTATGGACATGCTTTCCACTAAGTAGGCGAGACGAGGATTAAAACTTGTGTGGCAAAATTTCAATTCTGTTCTAGACCATCTTCGGTGGAAATCGTCTGGATTGACGAGGATGAGTGAGGCGAGAATTTAAATATTTGTTGATGTAATATGAAATATTATTATATTGCTTTTGCCATATTGCTGCCTACGTAGAGTATTATACTCTGCAACGGAAACAGGATTTCTCGCGCCGTTCGTGAATGCCCGCACTATCAATCAAATCAATCGCGAGATTGTGGGGTATTTACGACTTAAGATTAAAAAAAAGACGATTTCATCTGATTCGTCTTCCGTTAACATATTTAATAATAATAATAATTTACGGGACATGTTACTTCAGCCGCGTATTTATCGCTAGATGAACTGAACAGCACTGGTGGAAATATCTCGGCGAGATTTCAATTCTCTTCTCCCCTCGTCTCGATCTTGCCGGTGGAAAAACTACCATTATACTCAATTTATATCGCCGCGGAAAAAACTTTATGTCAATGTAACGTAACTTCAATACCGTTCCGTGACAATGTAAATTGAGTCTTAGGTTCTGTTTAACGTTTTTTCCTTATAAGGCGCTAATAGTTTTATCCTAGGATCTGGTCTAACTCTGTAACAAGTACAAACCCAAAATGAAAATCGAGAATTCTTCATACAAAACAGCTTTAAAAACATGAGCATAGTTTGCAAACACAGTTTTAATGTGTACGCCAATATTTTAAGTTTACAATAGATTCAGCATAAACAAGGAAAAATAAAACAAAACAATAACGTTTCTTGTATGATTACTATATATTGTTTACAACGCTTAACATAATAAACTTAACAGAACATACGTAATGCCGCACTGTTAATACAATAGTGCATTAACTCAAAAATGTATGTATGTATGTATTATTACTATTTATATTATTTATGTGTAGTTTATTACAGACATCTAAACAATTTCGTAACTACCAAATATATTTAAAATTAAAAGGGGAAGAATAATTTCAATGTTGTAACTCAAAACATGTGAAATTCAAGATTATATGGTTATTGAAAGCAAAATTTGATTCT
>NW_020653719.1:12688509-12701509 GCF_003589595.1 Hyposmocoma kahamanoa | reverse complement strand
ATAATATAATGAGAAATGCTGAAGTCACGTGTTACGCTCATTTCAGTGAATTCAGAACTTTATAACGCTCCCCTGTAAACTTGGCAATTTCGACATACGATACTTTACGTAGGAGGGTCGATATGGTCGGTTGGATTCCTAGGCAAGAGACTACAGTATTACTTACTACTAACGATAAGATATTGCAGCGAAATATCAGTAATCCGGGACCTTTTTTTTATTATGGATTTATAACGTAATTTAAGTAACGGGACGTACAAGTCGGGCGCCTGGTGTTAAGCGACATGCCTGTCCATAGCAGTGTCACTCAGAGCTTAAATCGCAAAAATCATCATCAATTGACAAGTCTCACTCTGCCTGTAATTTCACTAGCACCCTTAACCCTTCAAAAGCGATACACCGTAATGTTCACATTTCTGCTTGGCGGCCATTGACTCACAAATAAATGGACGACGGGTCTAATACAAAAACCACGAAAAAAATGTCCCAAGTCAACCTATTTAAACGTAGTGACATGTAAAGGAATATGAAAAAGCTAAAACGTTGAATTTAAATTGTAATGTCATCGCAGTACTGTCTAATTTTGCTTGCTTCGCTGTCAAACGAAGACTAAAGCGTGAATGACGCTCTGTATACGATTTTAACGCCCCATAAGTTCGGACACTTTTTAGCGCGGACCCGACGTCCATATAATTGTAAGTCAATGTTGGCGGCAGAAATAGTTAAGGTGGCAGTAGTTCCCTGGGTGAACTGACAAAGAGCTCTGCTGCTACTAAACCAACCGATCACGCGATCAGAGTAGACATACCCGTGTATTTCCCCTTGTGACAATGGACGCCTAGCTACCAGGTGCCGAATGAAGGTCAGTTGAGTATTTGCTATTCTTCAGGTGAAAAAAGGTGAAGAAATCACGGGCACGTTCTCGATGCGGCAGAACGCGCGGAACAACCGAGACCTGGACTTCGAGATCGAAATCGACTTCAAGGGCGAACTTTGCCAGGTTAACGAGAAGAACCACTACAGAATGCGCTAATCGTAGTCTGTACACCACCAGGGGACGCGGTACCAGCCTTTTAAGTATTATAATTTTATTGTTCTCAGTTCCTTTTAGGCTGCTAATAAATTGACTGCATGTTTCCAGTTAATGCGTCAAGGTATCGGCTGCATGAAGTCGGTTTTGACTTACCGTTAATGCGTGAAGCCGTTATCAACTTCATGCAGTCGAGATAACGATTACACACATTAACTGCAAACATACTATCCAATCTGTTAGCAGCCTTAGGTTAGGGACAAATGTCGCGGAAATTTCGAATTGCGCACACGCATTTTGTTCGGCCGTGACAAGTGACAACTTCGCAATATATTCGTACTTGCAATGTATTTTTACTTGTCACGATGTAACGTAAATGCGCGCGCGTAATTCAGTAGCATTCCCCAAGATTTTGTACCTAGGCTAAGAGTACTTTTGTTGTCATTACTGAGACCTGTTCTCTCTTTAGTTCTTTTACTAAAGCGTGATAGTTTTGTTTGGAAAACCGAGGCCCGAGTTTCCTCCGAAATTTTCCAAAATTATGTGTACTTTAGTTTACCCTGTTTATGAACAATAATAGTGTTTACAGTAAAATTAAATATTAGAATATGACAGAGGAACGAGTACCCCGTTTCGGATCTTAGAAAACTAACTACGGACTTTACAGTGCGGTTTCCAAGTGCTTTCTGTGTAATTGCCGCCTACTGCTTCTCAATAGAAAGATAGAAGTGTCAACAACGTACTGACAAAATTGAATGATTTACATTGAACAGTTTATATTGAATCAATATAAGCACTACGACAAGAATACTACTGACATTTTTGTGTGTGATGTGCTTAGGTACTAAGTAAAGGTTAATATAGTGTCTTTTTTGAAAACGGAGTAAAATGACAGTTCATTGTACAAAAGTGTTGCCCGCTTGCGAGCAGCTAGTGATTGCAGTCGTTATCCACTGAAAATACTTCATTTTCGGCTGAACGTCACTGGTAGTTATAGTTACCAGTAAATCACAGTACCCGATTGGTGAATGTTTTACAAATAACTTTGGCGTTACCACACGTATTAACACCAAATTTTTGCTAGTATTTCACTGTTAAATACTCGATATTCTAGTATAAACAAAAAAATATGCGCGGTGCGTCCCTACAACAGAAAAAAAAGTGAAAAAAAAAGAACTTTGGCGGGATTGTTGACGTTTAGTGTTTGATGAAGACTATAATTGTGATAGATGACATTATTTATTAATTTCTGTAATTATTACATATAAAAATGATCGTCAGGATGTGCTTTTTCAGATGGTGTTAAAGCTTTAACATTTGATATCTTATTGGAATTACAATCTTATTGGAAAAAAGGTCATCAAAGTGGAGGTCATTGCACCTAGTGATTGTTTTTTGGAAAAAAAACTTATCCATTATTAAAATACTTTTTGGAGTAAAATATCACTCAAGCACCTAACTTTATTCACTAAAGGTTGTATTAAAACCTTTTTTAGGTAGAGACATTGTGAGTTGTGATATTTTAGATTCGTTAATTTTCTTCCTCGCGACTTATATGTTTTTACTCCATTTTCGCAAATTTTAGCGATTTTCGTCGCTACCCGCGACTGTTATTATAATGTTATTATTTTCAAAATAGTTACACATTATTTTCATATGATTCTAGTGTTAATCGATAGGTATTTAAATGCTTGTCATCTTTATATATGTTTTGTTTCTTAATAAAGTGAATATACAAAGTGGTTAGAAGTTAAAGCGTAAAATATCTCGGAAGTGTTCAGTGTACTCACAAAATAACAAATAAAGTCGTCGTATTACAATCACTGTACACTGTAACTGAGCTACTTAAGTGCTCTTATCGCCCATGTCATTCTTTTTACGGTAGCTTAATAGGTTCTTTAGTTTCGAGTGTTTATGTTATACGTGTCATTGCCGCCCGTAATGTGAACAATGAAAAAAGGTACCAACTGATTAGAAAAGTGACAGGTATCAAATGTCTCGCGCGACGACGATCATGTAGATACATATTCTATCGATTGTCGGCAGAATGTTGGTCACGGTTATGGAATAAACAGCCAAACTTGTTTCATTTGTTTCATCATTCTCGACCTATTACTCATCCAACTACTGAGCAATTTTTGTAAGTTCACATATATATACGCTGTATTTAGAACTATGGTTATGAAAAATACAAAGAGGAGACATATTTTAAAGTTTTTAATTTTAATTCAAAATCAAATCCGGCAAAAATGTATATGAATGAAAATTGATGTCGATACTAGAAGGCCAACTGTCAGAATAAGAATAAAGAAGGCAATAACGCAACTAGTAATCATTAGAACGTCATAATCATTCTCAATTCAGTAATTTAATGGAAAAATTTTATCTTTCACAATCTATCGATAAAACTATCGACAACAACTACATAACTATTTAAAATTTTATGAAAACTGGCTACCCTACAAATTTCGTCTTACTCCGTCGTCAAAAAAGGCAAACTATAATTATCACTTAATTTAATGGTCAAGAAAAACATAGTAGGTTTATAAATTTCGAAGAAACGTGAAGTCTGACGACCCACATTATAAAGGCCAATTTTGGTGGAGAGACGTTCTCGTCTCGAAGGTACGATTATCGCATAATAGCGACATATATAGCCGGGCCTAGTAGATGTAAAGGCATTTTACTGGGTGACGAAATAATTTCATAGATTTCTCATAGATGGCGCTACGGCTAAAAAGTCGCTGAAAAACCAAATACAAAGACACGACAACAAGCACATAGAAAAATTCGTGAGGTCCGCTGATTCGTTCCGTGGCTTAGTTGGTATAGCGTCTGGCACGGTATGCTATAAGATGTCGGTTCGAATTCGGCCGGATCTAAGGTATCTTTTCTGAGTCTTCGATTATTGTATTATTAATAAATTATAACGTTCAGTATGGTTGACGATCGTCGAAGAAATGGTTACCCGAACCGAGGCAGCGAGATGCCTCGCCGCACGAAATCGCATCTCTCATAATCTTATGACTGCACTTCACATGGCAGCATGTATTCGCTATTTAGTGTCTGACGTACTTGGAAAAAATTTGACGTACAGACAAACATGTAAACACTGACAAATATGACCATGGAGACAAATAAGAATAACGCACACGCACACACTCAACGCACACACTCAACATAACCCCGCACTAGGGAAAACCCTGTGTCGCAGGTGCCATGGACACACACATAGAAAACCACAAATTACACCCAAACTCACGAGAGAAATAAATGTAGGCCATACAAATATTTCTCCCGACCCGGGAATCGAACCTGGGACCTCTGCGTGGCAGTTCGGCGTGGTAACCGTTCGGCCACGGAGGCAGTTATGAGAATATGACCATAGTGTGGACGGTTTACTTGCGTATTTGACTCCTTTGATGTGCGTCGAGAAACCAACCAGCGCACAGTAACGCGAGTTTGGTGTTTGCTGTATTTGTCGAATAGGCAAACAAGGCAAATGCTTTGTCACACATGCTTTGGTGATTGTTTGCCAAATATATCCAATACGCTAATACAAGCCATGTGACTTGTCACCATTACGGATTATTGTTTTGGACCTTAAGGCACAAACTGTGGCCTGAACTCTTCTAATCCTTTAACGACATGAACTATAGAGGAAAAGTCTCAGTAGTGCCTCCGAAGGGAGTGTCAAAGGAAGAACCATTTCATCTCGCCTTTATTTCGGTTTTAATAATTCCTTGATTTCATAATTGTGATTAAATTTTTTTGTCTATAGGTTAATTTGATGTATTAGATCTGATTTCGCGTAACTGTCATGTAGAAAAACTTCAAACCACTTCCTATCGAAATTCGGATAAAACTCGACTAGTATTGAGCTATACTATTTTTTTTCAAGACGGAGTAAAATAATTTATTTTTTTTAATTCATGTCATGACTTTTGATTCAAGCCCTTTAGTCGGAATATTAGAGGTAATAAACATAGAAGTAAGTCGTGTTAGCCTAATGGCTTCTCAAGCAGAGGCCATGGGTTCGAATTCGGGCTCAGATTCTTGAGTTTAAGGAATGTTTGTGCGAAATTTACGAAGAAGATTCACAGCCCTCGGAAAAGTCGTGTTTAGTCCCCAAACCGTATTGGGCCGTGGCGGACTATGGCCTATAACTCTCGCCTGAGAGGAGACCCGTGCCCAGCAGTGGGACTTATAAATGGGTTAAACAATGGGTTAAAGTAATATAAACCAGTAACAGTAAAAGTAACAAAAGGGTTGTTGTTAGCTTACACAAGCAGCTAGTGATGGCATAAAATATCGAACATTGGTTACTCTTAAGCAACAATAGTTGAACTTCTTTTGTTTGAATGTAAATTAAGATTCGTAAAACGTAAAAAACTGCATAAAAAAAAATCTTGCCTCTGTGCTTGACGAATGAAATTTCGAAACCATTCAGTCCAATAGTCAAAATAAGACGAAAGAAGGCGATAACATAATTATCAATCAATGGAACATAATAATATTCACTATTCATGCATTATTGCAAAATTTTAACTCTTTTCGCAATATATCGATAAAACTGTCGACAACAACCTCATCACTATTTAAAATTTTACGAAAAACGCTGCCTATGTCATATTACTCAGTCTTGGAAAAAAATAGTATACGTCTTACAATAATAATGAAGTTAAGGTATAGGCAATATAAGTTGGTTGTCACAAAGGCATTTTCTAATTTCTATTATGTTCAAAGCTTTTATTCGGGAAAATAACAAGGTGACGTAGACGACTGTACAGTAATTGTGGCCCCATTCATAAAATTTAATGAAAGAAGGTCTTCGTTTTCCTGGGTTTGTTTTATTGTACTTACAAATTAACTGCACATAAAAAACAGCTTCAAATTAAGCTAGTGATTTTAGTGATATCTCAGGGCAGAGGCAAATTTTGTGGAAATTACGTTGCCGAAATTGCGTGCGAGCAATTTTGTTCGGTCATAAGCATTAACGCACTTAAATACAACACTTTGGCTCGAATAAAGAGACAGTATTAAAAAGTTACAATAAACTAAATTTGTAACGGGAAGTGCTCAGATGAATAGATCCTTTGCATTATCAAAAAAATATAAGTATCAAGTGAGATGTCATTCTGATCTCTCAGGTTCTTCCGAATTAACATACTAAATCCGTGGAGCGTTATGGCGCGCACGTAATTCAGCGGTGTAAATTCCTCTAGATACGTCTCTTAAATTTATTTTGTCAGTAATTAATTTTTCTAGAATAAGTTTTAAATGGGCTGGATACATTGAAACGAATTAGTCATACATTGAGAATGTATTACGGTCGCTCGCTTTTGTAATTCATAGTTTTAAGTAAGGGTTCATTTTATTTTAGGTTTAATTCTAGTATTTCAATTGTGAAAAAAATGTCCCAATTTGTGTCTTTCGCTAATAGAGGCAGTTAGTGTTCTTGAAGCAAATATTCAAATTTCTATTTGACAAAACCCAAATTCCATCCCATATATGGGAATAAAACGGGTTGACCCGGATAGGATTTAGTGTTCCACGAATATTACTCCTTGATGTGTGTATGAATTCAAAATATTATTTCCCGGGCAGTTTCTAGTGGAAGTGATAAAAACAAAATGGCGTGGCCGTCGGTAAACAAAATGGTGGCCTATATTCAAATTGAAATGTCACAAAAAGGAACTAACGCCACTCGGTTGTTTGCAACACTGAATAGCTATTAGCGACTTTCTTCTCATTACTTTGTATTTAATCCTTAGCCTTTGTCGCCCAGCTAATAAATATACTCTATATTATTATTATAGACAAGTGGTGCTTAAACAAATATATATTTTTTTAACATGTCAAGTGACGGGACGAACAAGTCGTGCGCCTACGGGAAAGCAACATGCCTACCCATAACAGTTGCAGTGCACTCAGAGTTTTAATCGCAAAAACTTTTCACAGGCGTGTTTCAGATTTACATCTGTCAGAATTAGTGCTTGAAAATTAAGTATTTACGTCTCAATTTGGAGCGTGAAATTCGGAGTTGAATTATATAAATGACTTATTTTTCCACCAAAGTTACGTTTATTCTTGCTAAAAGGTATGAGTTTGTCGCTACTGTCTATCCAGAGTTGTTATTAACTATAGCACAGTACCAGGTCGTATACATTATACATTGGACTTTAGAAAGAAATACATCGGCTGATTTCGGCTTTGTAGAGTATTGTCTCTGTCACTCATACTATATACTACTTGTTGTCGCTAATTTGTCAGTCGTGAGACGGAAACGGCGCTTTACAATTCCGAAGGTAGCCGATTATGGCCGATTGTGTTATTCTTAATATTTACAGTCTGGTATTGTAATTTCCACTTAATATGTATAATTAGATTTAAGTGACGGAGAGAGAGAATAATGTAACAACTATTCTTTTCGGCTTTTAAAGAAATATATTCTGCAACTTATTAGTAGACATTGACGAAAAATGTTTCGTATTTCTTTTTCCTTAAAAATGTATTCGCCACTGATGGGTACGGCCCAATGGTACAAACGTCCAATACTCTTTTAATTACTACTGTATCTTTAATATTAAGGGCCCCATTATCAACAAATTATATAACCCCATTTATAAACAATAATTTTAAAACTAAAATAAAATGAATACCAAAGTATGACATTATTGTATGTAAGTTAGTGTTCTCATGTTTGTAATAAACCGCCTAAGTATACTCCGAGACGTCGTTTCATTAACATTAGGATACAGCGCGATGAATATAAAATAAACAAGTCCATAAAATGAAATGTTAGGAATTTAAAGATTGCGAACTGGAAATAGAGAATATTGCTTTAAAGAGTCACAGGTCTATCTTGATATGTATTATTGATTAAAGTTCAATATGTAAACATGAAAATAAGCTTAACCTGCTCAAGCACATCCTGAAGAATAAGGAAGTAACCACACTTACCGATATGGAATTGTCTTAGCCGATTACGTATCACTACACTTTTCGTGACGTATTAAGTCGACCGGCTGTTTAAGCCATCGTTTCGTCGTTGACATCGCCGTTTGGTCATCGACGCTGGCGTCTGGCTGTCATAGGAAATCGATCAGCACTGTTCGGACATGTTCGGCTGCATTCAGATGTCGTCAACGTTCGGCAGGAAGCCGAAGAAAGTTGCGGGGTCCGGGCCGAAACGAAACGTACTATGTCATTTTCGCTCTTATTGCATGAACATAAAGTTTTTTTCATCGACCTAATTCGATTCCGCGCCGATGAGTGTGGTGATTTCTTTATCTGGTGATATATGTAAAATAGCATGACTCCGTACCAGAAATGAATTGGTAGTATTGTGAGGTCAATGTAAATTGGTCATGATTCGTAATTAATATTAAAAATAACAGTGTTCATTAGCGACAGGAATACTTTATGATGACAGAAATAAAGTTCTTATTACGACAGTAATTTTTTGTATATTATTCAGTATTTTTAGTATAAAGCTTTCGACCAACGCGTGTCTGATGGCGCGGCAGTACCTCATCTGACCTCATATGTGTGTAATTTACGTTTCATTGATACTTTGTGTAACTCTTCATCAGCCCTTAGAAAGACGCTGAATTACTGAGTTTGCGGGGCACTAGTAGCGTCGTAGGTCCACTCATAGCGTATACTACGCAACGTATGTGCTACGGTGTCAAGTTTCAGGTATTACCTTAGAGGCTGGAAAAAAATAGGGCACTACATTGCTAAGTGTCAGTTTAAATAATTTGGAACATTTCTAAAGAGAGAATATCAAAGCAGATCGAATATTGCGAAAAAATCAACGATATCTATGTACTACAAATTATCTTGGACAGAAACCACTTCAAATCGCCAAATTGATTAAATACTACTTTCATGAGACAGATGTATTTTTGAGAAGAAAGCATTGACCAAGAATGAGTAAAATACTATGCATTGCACTTTATAAATAGGTATTTTCTTACAATATTTATTTAAAACATAGTAGGTAGAAGTAACCTGAACGAGCTAAATGGATTATTCATATAAATTTTTGTTACCCAAGTAAGGTTTACGTTGAAGCGTGCTGGCTCCATATAAAACTTGTTTAGAGTGGAGCGTGCTGGCTCCATTCTAAAATTCGATTCGAGTGTAGCGTGCTCACTTCATTATAAAACTCGTTTGAAGTGGAGCGTGCGGCTCCATTATAAAATTCGTTTAGAGTGGAGCGTGCTGGCAACATTATAAAACTCGTTTGAAGTGGAGCGTGCTGGCGCCATTATAAAATTCGTTTTAGAGTACAGTGTGCTGGCTCCATTATAAAACTCATTTGAAATGGAGCGTGCTGGCCCCATTACAAAATTCGTTTTAGAGTACAGTGTGCTGGCTCCATTATAAAAGTCATTTGAAGTGGAGCGTGCTGGCCCCATTACAAAATTCGTTTAGAGTGGAGCGTGCTGGCTCCATATAAAAGTCGTTGAGAGTGGATTCGATTAAGTTCATGCTGCTAAGTGTTGTCTAAACCACCACAGGTTTAGCTATTGACTGTAACTAGTCGAGTAGAGGAATAACATTAAATTGGCGGAATAAAACCGGAATTTAAAATATTCGCCGTAGTGTAGTAGAATGTTTGTCCTCTGGGTCAGGCAAAGGAGTTTGAGCTGAGCCACACTGTCCGATCTTAATTTTAAATTTTTCTTGGGTAAGTATGAAAACGAGCGTTCGGGTGTTCCTCATTTTTAAATTCATTTAATGGTTTTAGCTGCATTGCTATCAACCTGAACTAGTTTTACAAATTAAAAGAATTTTAACATGAGGCTGAATAATAGAAAATGTTACTTAATCATTTATTTATTTATTGAACTTCATTAAAAAAAATGTCACCAGCTTACGTATAGGCCGTAGACTGAGAAGTATAGGCGTACTTTTTTAAAACATGTGGGTACATTTTAGTAAATAATTTTTTTATGTGTATATATGCTACTTTTATAACGAATGGGATATTACTAAAATCCAAAAGAAAAAAATAAATTTAACCAATACTAGACATGGGCGTTACATTTCTATCACCGTGACTGTCGTTCCGGTTCCAAAAACGAAGTTGTCACGACTGTTACTTCCGTGACGTTGTCACGCCTATAACTTACATCACGATATACGGTTTTAGCCAGCGGCTTCTTTCTAATACTTAAACCCGTTTTTTATAGAATGATTTAAGTTTTTACTCCCTTTGTAATAAATTTCAATTCCATTCAAAAAGTTGATTTTGTATTTAATGTAATTTTGTTTGTTACTTATTTAATGCGAATCTTTGGATTGTTAAAAATATCAATAAAGTGTAATGTAATTATATTTCTAGTAGAATACACAAAGTAGATTATACATAAATATAAAATACCAACTCTTCCCATAATAAAACAAATGTACAAAAATATTTTACTTTGTTAACAAAAAAGGTTTATAGTAAATGCTGCAGATTTTTTTCATCTGCCCTTTCTAGTAGTAATAAGCACCTACGACCCTTGTGAGTGAGCAAAGAAAGTCATCCTATCTCACTCACTCCCATCGCTGAAATGGCCCGATTTGAAGAGAACTACAACGAGTGGCGCGCTCAGTCACCACGGAACGGAGATCGCGTATTGTATCAAATACGTGTGTCGTGATGTGAGTGACGGGGATAGCTATTGGAACGGAGGAACACCTATGTGACTTTGGAACGTCGTTCCTTCGGAACGAGACACGGTGATACTGTTTGACGGCGGATCATCGTAATTTTTTCATCGTGACGTTATTTATCAACCACCCAATACTAATATAGAAAACAGATAGACCGCTGCGTGGAGAGGAAGTCAACATGAACTGGTAACTATTTATTTGGCGAAATATCCAGTCTATTGTGAGACCCGTACAAGGACCGGAAACCCCTTTCATTTGATTAATCCTATTGATAGGGAAACCCTGTTAAATGGATACCTCAACGACATGGTTTCCCTTACGATTGTGTTAGCCTATCATTTGAAAATCCTTTTGAAAAAGATTAACTGCTTCTTTGTTGGTAAGAGGTACATCAATAACCGCTTGACGTCTTAATATTTTTATTTGTAGACAAAAATAAAGTTTCTTCGTTTTCCTGTTATGATCTTTTGTGTATATTCGCAATGTTTGCTGTCTGTAAACAATAGTGACTAAGGTTCTTTATTACTTAGTCATAATTAACATAAACAAGTTGGTTTTGCAAAGATGTTAATAACATTTGGTAATCCCTCGTGTCTTAAAATTATTAGCTTTATGAATGGCATATTAAAGTTTGTAAACAGTTGAAACCTACCTTAGGTTTAAAATGTTTACAAACTTTAATATGCCTTACTTACAACAGTATTAATTAGTACTCGTGCTGCATAAATGAATAAGTGAAGTTTGATTGTTTTAATTGTTCTACATCTGCACGTAATATTCCACTTTATTTTTTATAGACCTTTCCAAAAAGGTAAATATGATGTTACTGCCCTTATCAATTACTTGGACCATATCGGAGCGAAACGCATAACGTATTTTTTCATCTTTATTGCATGGACATAGGCTTTTTACGCTCGCTTAAAGCTGATTTCGTGTCGTTAGTAAGGTGGACTTCCTAAATATCTAAGTTGACTTAAAAAACGTCACTATTTATATTTTGTTTTCTGTACATAAGAATAAATGAAATTCCTCTTCTAAACAGTTCTAGCCGAGGCGTTGCCTTGTGAGGCGGAGGAGGGTAAGTAACGACCTAAGTCTTTATAATCGTCATATTAGGTAGTGACCGCACTTATCGACACATTAAGCCGGTCAGCAGGGCAAGCACAACAGGGCGAGACTTGCGCGAGTTTGATTTTTTAGAGAATGTGACATGAAATTTGTGTATGTATGTATAATGTAATAATGATATAATAGTATTTATAGTATATATATTAAATATGACATTGATAGTTAGTTATTTTGTTGTTATTAATTGATTGATTATTCCTTGTGTTGTGTATGTCCAATGACATTGTTATAATTAAATTTAAGTAGAATTTAACATGTCTAGTCAGGTAAAATATGTGATCTATTGTAGTAGTTCTATCTTTCGTTCATCATGTTTTAAGCATTGTGAAAAATCTTTGTATAATAAGAGCGAAAATGTGCTTTTCGCGTCGGCGATCCGAGCGGAAGCAAAATGTGCGACGATGTTTTGCTCTTACGAGTGGACGTAAAGGTTTTTCTGACCGGCTCAACTAAGGCGATTCCGCGTCAATAAATGTAGTGACTCCCTTAAACTGGTGATTGCAGAAAAACAGTTCCAACTCCTGCATTTGGATTCCACGTATGGTAATTGTTTAATAGAGGTAACTCTGCCTGTGTCATTTTAGTAATAAAAATAAATTAATAACATTTTTGTTTTAACAAATATTTTAATTATTACATTCTTAGAGCGCAACTTATAGTAAAATATAAACACATTGAAAAAGTTCTCATATGATAGACACGAGTTTAAGAACAACTTAATTGTGCTGTTCATAGCATTGATCAAGATCAAAACTCCGTTTAATTATCCCCAGATTTTCACAGTAGATAATGACGATATTCTATTAACAATTTCGCCGCTATCTAAAAAATTATATTAAATAATTATAATATTACCTCTATATATTTAGTTACCTATTATTATAATTGAAAAGATATTTAAAAAAAGACTTGCTTTTTTGATCTTTACGTGACGGCCAGGCAATAACATCTTAAAGCATTTTTCTTATTAGAGAGCAACACATAATATTTTTTTTCTTAATAAAATTATCAGAGAGAGAGAGAGAGAGCATAAAACAGAAATTTAAAAAATTAGATATATTTATTTTAGTAGTACACTGCACCTTTAATGCACAAAAATACAGTTTTTCTTAGTCAATGAGAGAAAGAAAAACCATTTTTTCAGCAAACTTGATTTTTTACATTTCTACA
>NW_020653719.1:12625355-12688499 GCF_003589595.1 Hyposmocoma kahamanoa | reverse complement strand
ATAAAATGTATATGTAGTTTGACAGTCCAACAGCACCAGCGATCATGCGCTGGATAAATAGTCAGTGCGTTTCTCCATAAAAAAGTTAACCGTAAATGTGATAGTGGTATTTTACGTTTTTTTTCCTGCAGTCAAACTCACGAACTTGTATATTAAACTGGACCGCGCACTAAGTGGTAAGTTAATAAAACGAGCCGAGTGAGAGGCTTGAAAGTAGTAATGCGTCTCTTTCTAATAGGGTGTTCATTCTTGTTTCAGCCAGGCATGTTGCTTTTGACTTTTTAATTTTTACGGAAAATGTGGCCGCTTATGGATGACCAAAACTACTAATATTATTTCATAATACAAATTAGTCTACTTATTTGATATGCTACTTCATAAGAAGGTTTCATTGTTGAAATATTTTTTTTTGTGTTATTACAGTAAAAGCATATTACTTTTAAGCTAATTTAATTTAACCAAATTTTAAAAAATTAATAGACTAAACACTACCTAAGATGATTTTATTTAGCGTTGGCAACTTGTTAGACAAGGACAGACCACTACTTCAGGCTTGTGCTTCAGGCTATCTCACATGGCTCGGTTTTTTACTTTTACTTAAAATAAACCTTAACATAACCACATAAGGTGTAAATTTGTAATATTGGTATATTGAAGTGCGCGATTCAGTTTGTGAAATATATAAATCCGTGGTCAAACTATACATGTATCGACTCCTCTTACGTACCTAATCTATGGTAAGCCACGAAAAAAGGTAGTTTTTTTTAATAAGTAACTTTATCTCAGGAGTAAAATTGTAAATCATGAAAAATAATGCGTGAAATTGTAAATCATGAAAAATAATGCGTGTGTATCAATTTCATAGCAATACCTTGATTATCTCAGGTGTCGTTATCAATTTATTTATTTCAATGTATTACAAAGTTCCATTGTAAAGTTGTGAATTTGGGCTTACGATTCTTTACACCTATGAGATATCTAACAGTTTTGTAGAACTTTTCGTATACAAACTCAACCAATTAATGGAAATTTATCTTAAAAGCTTAGAATATAAGGTTAATATTTCAAGTGACAGTACTGTTATTGCACGACTGCTTCAGTTTTTACCATGTCACATGTAAGTAAGTGGCACTGAACGTTCTTAATCTAGTTGACGGGCACTATGTTATCAACAGCGTTCTTTTGGACGTCGATGCAGCAGCAGCTGGAGATTAGGTTGTACTCCTCACAGGTGTTGGCATACAAAGACTTGCAGCTCGACTTCCGGCAGTTGTATGGCAAATCTGGAATGCCAATTATGTTACATTATTATACTTTTTTTTTTGTTGTAGTTATTCTTCTTCTAGAAGTAATTGCAATTTTAACGAATGTAGAACGTTCTTTATCATTCTGAATAGAATGTTTGAATATTACAAGATATTATTATAAAAACTAGATTTAAGTAGGTACAATATGCTATGCCCTGCCAGGGTTCATGTGATATTATTATTTACTTGTAACAATTGCAATTATATCATGGTTGCAATAAACGATATCCTATTATATTCTAAGAATGCTTTGAATACAATGAAATTAACAAGATGTGCAGCTCAAAATGTAGAGCTTAAACTAAAACTCTGACGGAGAGTCTATCTGACGACATTGACATTGACAGGGAGCGCAGGGCATTCTCAGTAAGGTGTAATATGCTGGCCAGCAGGTTTGCACGTTGTACTGGAAACGTGAAGCTCACGCGCAGCTTGTGGGTCAAGTATAATGACGCTCTCAGAATGATGTCGGAGTTGCCGTGCTATTTTAGCGCTTCGGCATAGTTTACCGAGGCGCGAGTGGACGGCTATAGCGCCATTTTGCGGAAGCGGGTAGCGTCTATAATGCGCAGGGTGCGGGGCAGCGGCAATGGTCGAGAGGAACGATGGGCCCAGATTATATCAATGGGTACGGGTACATGTCAATGTTTTGATGATTTATATTAACATATTGTCCGAAATAAAGATTACAATTGAATTGAATTAAATCTAAAGATGGGGCAATATAAGGCTGAGCTGGCACGGTCCTAACACAAAATGGGGATAGGGATGGGCATGAATGAGACGTCGAAGTTTCACTACGAACGTTTGCTGACGCAATTTACTTTTTTAGGACTATAGTTTTGACCAGTACCTAGCTCTGGAGCAAAGATAGGATCTACGTTGGAACCAGCTCGACCAGAAGATGCCTATTCAGTCGCACCTTAAAGAGATTGTATGAGTTCGGAAACCCAGTCGCACGCAGGGAATTCCATTCCTGGGCTATGCGCATATTAAAAGAAGATGAAAAGCGCTTAGTACGCCTGTAGGGAATATCGGCCCAAGTAAGGATGATACCCCGCCGTACGTCTGGGCGTCCGATGGTAAACTGGGGCGGGCGGATGAGCGGATGGAGCTCATGTGCACACTCACCGAAATTTATTCTGTATAAAACCGACAGACGGGTAACTTGATGTCAGTGGGCTAAACTATGAAGTTTAGATTCGAGCTTATCGTCGCCCATAAGTCTCCTGGCTCTACGCTCTATCTTTGTATCTATTGTAGTATCTGTTGTTAAGACAAAGCCAATTAATTATCATCGTGATACGATGACATCGCATTTACTCTTGCTTCTGGTTCCTACATTGCACTTCCGGCAACTATTAGTGTTGTCAGTTCTTGTGTGGAATTTTACCACAACATGGAGTAGGTTCCTAAATGTGGGACTATAGCAAAACAGACGGCGATAGTTGCCAGTGTTTACGAGGTTGGTTTTACGAAGCCGCGGTAGTCTGTCAATACTATTGTTGCTTGTATCGTTGTTGCTGGCCGCAAATGTTGAAGTTGGACGCTCATACAATAATTTATTATTGATACCCATGCGTCATTGCTTTTCTAAATCCGTATGGCCTCTCCATACTCACGCGCGAAGCCGCAAACTACCCGCGAAGCATGAGTGTGGATCCCATTTGTATATTCTTTGCGGGTTCGTAACTTGTACTTGTACTTGTAGGTTTGTAACTTGGCGTGAACGCGACAAGTATCCGGGTTGTGCTTGTATTTTTATTGTTGACGATTTGAACGTGCTTAAAATGGCCGTGGACTGGACAAATGAACTTGAACTGACATTTTTAGGTTCTAGCATTTCTTTTTAATAACTTTATTTCTTTATAAAAGGTTTATAAATGTAAATAGCCAAAGCGCAAAGTAGTCCCGTACTTCGGCGTCCATCTTCGCCAAGCGCGAGAACTATACGTACTGTGAACCAGGCGCGAACCCCTGTGAGTATAGAGCTGTGGCAGCCGCGACTCGCGCCGTAATTTCGCGCGAGAATCGCGCGCGAGTGTGGAGAGGCCTTATTTAGGTCGGTATAGGCGCTATTTAGGTCCGAAAAAATGGTTTCATTTCCTATATGCTTTTATTATTTCAGGTAAGTACCACATCATTTGTTTAATATAGTACCTATTATTTTTATAACTTTAAAGGGTACAAACTATGGTACTAAACTTCTTATAAGTGGAGAGTGCTCGGAAGACTATCCTCTTAATATTTCCTTGTGCGCACAAGATTACAAATATGCCTATTTAAGATTAAATGAGTGGTCAATGCCAAACTGTTTTACGCCCACGGCGATCCTTTTTAAGACTTAGTGATGAAATTGTAAATATTATACATAGACATTGGCACGTATTTTGGCACAAACTGAGCCAATGACAGGATCGATATGATTGTGAATACCAGCCGACGACGTGACGGTACAGGTAACGTACTTACACATAGGGTCAGAAAGGATTGGCAAAGTCGATTATAACCTCAAATGGCTTTGGCGAATTCCGCATAACTGCGAGTGTTGAATCAATCATTGGAAAATTATGGATATACACTGATTACTACAGGGTGTAAAAACACGATTCCTAAACATTTTCATGATAGAAAAAGATCATAAAATTACCTCGAAATTTAACAAGAAAACTGCTGTGTATTCTTATATATGATTTTTTTATATCAACTGAATTAAATAGAACCCTATACGAGGTCTATTTAGTTCAGTTGATGTAGGTGTCTATGGTGTAAATAGTATACGATGTACATTTTTCAAAAAGCTTTAATTTTCTTTGTAAAAAAGTGAATTCTGAAATAAAACCAGTGACCCGCGCAATGGAACTGACTCAGTATTGGAAATATTTGAATTTACACTAGATTTATATTTATCTTTATGTCACTTATGACAACGGCTTTGACTTTCGGGTTGCTGATGGGGCTGCCCCGCTTCTGTAGCGCGTCAGGGATGTTTGCAGAAGCAAGAGTGGAGCGAAAGCGACCTTGTACAAGCGAATCACGTCGCTGTAAACGCTCGATAGCGGATAGCTTCAACTGTCCATATACGAGGCACTGTTGTGTACTGCACTTTTTTTGTACCTTACTAATATTAGTAAGTGGTTTACTGACAAACTATAGGTAGATATTACGAGTCAATGTTTCTTGGAATAAATAAATAGTTATTAAAGCCCCAAAGTATAAACATGAGTACGTTGGTTGATTGTACCATTTGTGGAATTTGGAATGGGAATGAGTTTCGTGTACTTTTGGAATTTTGTTTGAGAAATAGTTATTTACCATAAATCGTCTTCGGATCTAAGCCACTAATTATTAGAGATGCCACGAACTATGATTTGGCCGAATATTCGGCTGCCGAATGTTCGGCGTGGTTTGTGCATTTCACGCGTGACCTGTTACGACCTGTCTCATTGCGCTGCGTGCGTAGGTAACGGTTTTTGTTGAAAAATGATAAAACGATATAATAAATACATGACCGTTTCTGGACCTCTTTTGAAAAAGTCGCTACAGATAATATGCAAAATGATGAGGTTGTGAAGAAAAGTTCTATTGCACATGAAATTGATTTTTATTTGAAAACTGTTCGCCTAAATCGGACGGCAGAGCAAACGCAAAGCAGTATCCAAGCCCGTCAAAACTTGCCAAGATTTATCTATCGGCAATAGTGAGAGGCTATTTTCAGAAATAGGAATTGTTTATGAGGAAAAGCGCAATCGTTTGTTACCAACCAACGCTGAAAAAAAAAACATTCATCACAACCTGCCACTGACTGATTTTAAATGTTAAAGCAATAATTTGTGATTAAAATACATGATACATTTTAAATTGTATGTGCTTTTTTCATTATTTGATATTCGGCATTCGGTCGAATAGTCGTAGTATTCGGTCGAATACGGAATTTGAAAAAAATGGCTAAATAGGCCGAATACCCAATAGTAGCAAATTATTCGTAGCATCTCTTCTAATTATAACGCACACACTTAATAACGCACACACTCAACATAGCCCCGCGCTAGGGAAACCCTGTGTCGCGGGTGCCATGGACACACACATAGACAACCACAAATTACACCCAAACTCACGAGAGAAATAAATGTAGGTCATACAAATATTTCTCCCGGCCCGGGAATCGAACCTGGGACCTCTGCGTGGCAGTCCGGCATGGTAACCGTTCGGCCACGGAGGCAATTATAATACAGCTTACCTACGTAGTAACAATGAAGTTACAAAATGTCGAACCTAACAAACATTTTTAATCTAAGTATATTCAATTCCTTTCCAATTGTAAATTAATTATTGTCACTTTACTGCAGAAATGGGTAATCTTCATGTTCATTTTCCACCTAATTTCGGTGACAATTTTTACTATTTAAGTTTTAAAATTTAATTTAAATATTAAATAATATTTTAGTATACTCTACACTCGAATCGATATCTCCAATGATGACTACTCCAACTTATTTTTTGTACCTGTGTTTTTTAATTTTGTTTTTTGTTTCTTTATTTTTTTGCACAAAATTCGGGGAGCATAATATTAGTAAATAAATATGGCTTATTACAACAATATCAGAAAGTGGCCAAAATAAAGTTGACGTGGTGTGCATTGGAGGTATCGGAATATTAAATAATTCATGTTAATTTTCTAGAATACATAAAATTTTTAAATTGTCACCGCAATTAGGTAGAGCATATTAAACCGAAAATGACCTATTTTATATAACCTGTGGAATAAATGATAAATAATACTCACAAGCAGGATTTTCACAGCAGCAAGAATCATGAGCTTGTTTGTAAGAACAGTAACTGTATACCGAAGAATCGCACAGCGGACAGCCAGGATGAGCTCCAGGTGGCCCCACTACTCCTTGATTATGTCCCGGATAGTTGCCTCCCGGGTACTGTCCCGGGTACCCAGTTCCTGGATACAATCCTGGTCCACTTGGGTAAGTAGGCCTGTTGGGGTAATACGATCCGCCTGGATAGTTCGGGTAGTTGGGATACGGATTGTACTGCCCGTAGCCGCCTCCTATTAAAAAATCCCAAATCTCTCTGAGACTGAAACCTGTGGAGGGTTGATGATGGTGTGAATGGTGATGATGAGGTTAGTTTGATGACAATGATAAAGCGAATAATGAACACAATGTTTTGAAAAAGTGAGACAAATTGTTAAATGTAAACAATATTGATTAGAACCCATATAGAATGAAGAATTCTAATGTTAACCGTATAATAGATTCTAATCGAGGATTCTGGAAATTTTAAAGCTAGCGTTCAAAAATTTCATTCAGTAAGTTTCATGGTGATGGTAATGTAATGGGGTCGCTCGGATTGCGTTATATTATATTTCTCCCATTGGCTCAATTTTTTTATAAACATAAAATATAAAAATTTTCACATTGTAGGCTTGCTTCTACCATTTTGTATCCCATTTGTACGCTACCCGGCGCCTCCACCAACTTGTAATGAGGGGTAACTCGGATTGCGTAGCGAGAGGTACTTCTAATAATATAAACCGGGTTAATCTTTAAAATATACTTTATTTCACTTTTTTACATGTTACTCGTTTTGGGTTACAAATCAATAATAATATGTCAAGATCTACTGTCTTAACATTCTAAATATAAAACTATAATCACTACCTATATTCAGCCAGCAATTCTACTCATAGAGTAGAGCCTAGACTACAGTTAACACTCCGAACGTGATGTTATTAGTGAGTTGCTTGCTCTCTGTAATGTTGGTGGATGATGATATGTACCTACCTAAAAGCTGGGTACTTTCTGACAGAAAACTGTTGAGAGCCCAGATCAAGACTTTCTTTATTAGACCCATCGAGTATCTCGACAAGTAAACGAACGAATTAGAACATTTGAAAGGTCATTGATATAGTATGTCTTACTTAGTTTATGACAAAAATATTACTAAACGTGATGAGAGGGGCGATATAATTGGCTGTTTTTATTATACGAAAATAAAACGTAAAACGAAAATGAGTTTCTATTCCCTTGATTCCACTTAGACATGACGACCTATTGAAGGCGAGGCTTAATGCCTATCAAATATAATAGATTGAAAATTTGGCGTAATGCTTACCTACCTAAAATTACCAAAAGAAAAAATTTATTAACTAAGATTAGACTGTATGGTTTTAAATCTTTGCCTTTTCATTAGCGGAAAGATTTTAAAAAACAACAACAGTGAGTTAAACCTTCCACATTAATATGACACACGCTTCACATCATAAATATGTAATTAAAACTATTAATTTGAGGAAACAGGCAAAAAACTAATTACATAATTAATTCCCGCACTTAATTGTGATAAAATTCCAAAGATATCATTGTTTTTTGTCTTATCTATGGGAAATTGAGTCAAATATTGTGTTTTTCGTACAACGAGAACATTAATTTTTTGAAGGCAACAGTTTTACCTGATACGTGAAATAAATGTAATTATATTTGTAAAAGGTATAACCAAAGGCATAAACCGCTTAATATCATTATCTATATATGTTCTTAATATATATTTTATACTATATATGTTGTAACCTTAGAATAATAACTCATGCGTTATTATTCTAAGGTTATAACTTAGATGCGGAGAAAAGTTGTTTACAAATTCTTCAGAATTGACAGAGTATATTTTTGTAGCTGCAAAGTTCCTTGTGAATGAATTTCTCCAGGGAAGTGCTACCAGCTTAGTTATTTCTGCCGCCAAGGCTTTTGAAGGGTAAGGGTGCTGGTGAAATTATTGGCACATGGGACATGTCTGCTCATGTCTACTGGCGTACGACTTGTTCATCCTGTCACTTGGTATTATAAAAGAACATCTAAATTTCAGGACAAATGTGCTTTATTGACGGCCATCCTCCAGTAGTGGAGAGTAATTTTAAGGAGAAGAAGTTTTGCGGAACCTATTTCTTCTAAAGGATAAAACGCACTTACAGAACTTCACGTAGAGAACAGGTTCATAGAAAGTGTTCATAGAAATCTCCAACACGCGTCGACAGTTAGATTAAAATATACCTAATTCCTTAGAATAATAACGCATAGAACATTGACTTACAATTATATGGACGTCGGGTCCGCGCTAAAAAGTGTCCGAACTTATTGGGCGTTAAATCGTATACAGAGCGTCATTCACGCTCTAGTCTTCGTTTGTTCGACTGACAGCGAAGCAAGCAAAATTAGACAGTACTGCGATGACATTACAATTTAAATTCAACGTTTTAGCTTTTTCATATTTCTTGAAATGTCACTACGTTTAAATAGGTTGACTTGGGACATTTTTTTCGTGGTTTTTGTATTAGACCCGTCGTCCATTTATTTGTAAGTCAATGGCATAGAACGATAGTTTCATATCAAACGAACTGTCACAAGTGAGGCAAAAATCAAATTCATGTAGGCGTAAGCAACTTGTATCTACGCTCGAGCACGCACACAAATATACAAATAATGATGCCATGGAATAACATTTCCCTCAAAAGTGTAGTTTAAGTAGTATCTATTTTATGTTTGTCTGACGTATTTTTACACTCATTTACCGCACATTTCGTCATTTTTAGCTAAAATTCCTGATCTGTTCGCGGTGCAAGTTGGCCTTGAGCACTGAAGGCCCGTTCGCTCGTGTAGGCCCATTGGGAGCGCTACAATTTGCCTCACTTAGCGTGTACGGGCTAGGTTTCTATGCGTTATTATTTTAAGCCTAATTCAATACTTTCAAGATGGAAATGTAAGGGTTCTTAATGGTATAAAGTATGCTCGCTTCTGGTGAATCAGCGCTCTGTCACTGCTAAGACAAAAATTATATGTTTATAAAGTTTTATAATTTGTCTAACTATCAAAGTAAAACCCAGATTAAAAACAAAAACAGAATTTTAGAAGATATTACGTAAACTAATTTGTCGTAATGTAATTCAATTCACCTTGAGTGTGGCGGCTTCTGGTTTCCAAACAATTGTTAACAATTAGTTGCAAATGATGGTAATGAATTAACCTGTGTAGTTTTATGACGTTTTTTCCGAGATGTGTGACGAAGCGTTAGAGTTAATACACGAAAATAGGAAATAACGTGTGTTTAACAGTAATAAGCACTCAATTGTTACTTTGGTACCTAAGAAGATAATATAACAGTGACACCAAAGTAGATAAATTGAACTTGTAACTTTGACGGCCTATCTGGCCTAGCGGTTAACAAGCGGATGAGCTAGATGAGGAAGTTTTGGGTTTTTGAGGAAGTTTGGGACACACACATGTCACAAATTACACCTAAACTCATGAGATAAATAAATATAGCCCTTATAAATGTTTCTCCCGGCACCGGAATCGAACCTGGGACCGTTCGGCCACAGAGGCAGTTTTAAAATGCCATTTAGATATAAGCCACCGGAATGAGAGTGTCTGACCATGTAGAGTGCAACTTGACAAAGCGATGAAAGTTGTTATAAAATGATATAAAATGATATAATAACTATTCGCTATCTTTGTACAATAACGCAGTACCGCAGAATACTGCGATTTTGGCCTAAACATACAGTGATGAATAGAGCATCCGAAACTCTTCCTAAGTATATTTTTTGCCGTACCTATGCTGCGTTATTGGATAAAGGCAGCATATTGGTGAACAAGAGATACAATGGAATAAATAAATTAGGCGTTACCTACATATGTGTAAATTAAAGAGTAAGTGTGTTCGATAACTTATTCCAATTACATCATTGTGTTTTGCCTTATCTATGAAAAATATACTCAAATATTGTATTTTTTTCTTTCACATGGCTATTATGTGAAGGGTTTTAATAGATATGTAAACTAAACGTGATTATAATTTATATTATAAAAATAAAAGTTATTATAAAAATGTTACATAGTTTTAAAAGTTACATTTAATTTTATTATATTAGTATCAGTTAATATTATTATAATTTATGAATTTTATTGTGATTTAGACTTTTTAATTTTTGAATTTAATTTTTTTAATGATTTTATTTTATATGGACACTATGATATTTTAATTTTAACTGAATATTATAAATTGGTTCAATTTAATGTACGTTATGGGTTCTAGACGCAGTCACCAAGAATCTATCGTTAATAACTAATGTATACATTATAAAAAAAGAGACAGTGCGGTGAAAATGTTAAAACTCTACAATTCTTTAATGTTCTCGTGTCATTACTAAACTAGTGATGAAATAAATGAAAGGATATAAAATTTAAAATAAAAAGAATTTTGAGTGATGAAGTGAAATGATAAAACGCCAATTGTAATGTGAACTCACCATCATTGTTGCCGATTTTCTTTCGACTTAAATCGTAATTGGTGGGCTCTGACCCCTGCGCTTCACCTATTGTTAACAATTTAAGAATGGGTCATTTTAATTATTTCCTCGACTACTACAATTCCACTCGAATAATAGCGTGTTTAACTAGCAGAATTGGAAAATTCCTTTAGCACAAATGGAAGTAAAATACAATTATGAAAGAAAAAGGTGTTCAAACTCAAATAACCTTTATTAAACTCTACTGTTTATTCGTAACGCAGATTCCCCTGAGAAAATTGAGTGAGAAACTCTAGGGTTTGTTCTTACATTTGCACGCAATGTATCGTAGATCAATACAACTTGTAAGAGATGAACGGGTCACCACGGGACATTACAGGGTAAATTTGCAGATAATAATATAATTGAGGCTATTTTACGTCGTTACGTTAGTTCGTTATTTAAAAACAAATCTATTTTGTCAGTTTAGTCAAAATTGTTTTTGAATAACGCCTCTTTATTATTGACATGATTGTAAACTTTTCTACCAGATATCTAAATTTATACTTATTAAAGTCTGCATTTATTGAAACTTCACGAAACTCTTGAGAAATCTGAAATAAATGACTGATGCTATCTTGCGACACCTCGGACTTTAGCCGAAATTGCTACGTTCTGTTAAAATTCGTGTAGGTAATATACAAGGTGTAAGAAAAAGGTCTGGTTGAATATTATCAGAGCATTGGACTCATAGTAGCGAACAAGCAAAAGATTGATTTTAATGCGCTACTAATCATTTTCGTTCCCTCTAGATTAACTGACTTTTTTACAATGTTCAAGATCAATACTGCATAAAGCTTCAATGATTTATATTTTTGTAACATATATGTATGCATACAGTTCTATGTGACAAAATAATTTTTTGAGATATCATAAGAAAATCATAACGCTGTTTTAGAATTTTGAAAGTATGTGCATTGAAATTGTTTTGATAGTTTTGCTACCTATGCTTCATTAGGGTAAGTTCTGATATGTCAGGCACGTTGATTAACTTTAACGGTTTTTAAATAGAGAATTTTGAGTTCTATCTTATACCATTTTAAATTGTTCGCTTGGCACTTAACCGCGTTTTAATTAGTGAATTACAACAATAAATATGATTTATTTTCCTTCTTTTTTTACCGCACACACAACTCACGAGAGAAATAAATGTAAGTCATACAAATACTTCTTCCGGCCCGGGAATCAAGCCCGGGTCCTCTGCGTGGCAGTCCAGCATGGTAAATTTTCAGCCATGGAGGTAGTTATATAGGAGGCATATAAATTGATTATCTAATTTTGCCTTATTGTATCTTATTTGTGTGGCATACCTACTGTATTAAATTATCGTTTTTAATTGTTGGTTTATTTCTCTGTTTGGTCCCATAGTCAAGAGGTAGTGAATGACTTGTCCATTTGTACTATGTGTGTGCATAAAAGTTTTTAAAAGGGAAGCAAAATTTTTTGGAAACTTATTCGTTATCATAAGCACCTAGGTTCCCCAACTGAAACGTGCCTGGACATTTTTGATATATCCGTACGAATATTTATTTATCATTACCACAGAATTCACTCCACCTACTAAAAGTGAACAAATTTAAAAATATGTTAACTCACCATAACAAACTCCCAAAATGGCAGTAAAAAATATAAACAATATCTTCTTATCCATTTTCACTGTTCAATATTTATTTAAAATTATATATCTACTAACAAAAAACACTATGATCAGTCTGTGGGTCGCGAACTCGTGTGCTCGCTTGCTGATGTTTTAAAATAATGTGAAGCTATGGAAGGCTTTAGACAGCTTAAGCCCGACTTACCGGTAACATCGTGAAGAAAAGCTTGGACGCTTTTCGATTTTAGCTTTGTTTTGTAGTAGTTTCTGTTGTAAAATGCTTTATTAAATTCAAAAGAATTAGTTTTTTTTTTAATTTTTCTTTGTTTAGAACATACATCGCTTATAATAAATAAAACTACATAAAACGGTGTCTATTAAAGATAAAATTTCGAGGTAAGTTTGTGTTTTTTTTCTAACGTGAAAATTTTTAATAATCATGTTTTCACACCGTATACTAATAGGTGTATATCATTGACTTGCAATTATATGGACGTCGGGTCTGCGCTAAAAAGTGTCCGAACTTGTAAGGCGCTAAAATCGTATACAGAGCGCCAAACTCCGCTTTAGTCTTTATTTGTTCGACTGACAGCGCGATACTGCGATGACATTACAATTTAAATTTCGAATAGGTTGACTTGGGACATTTTTTTCGTGGTTTTTGTATTAGACCCGTCGTCCATTTATTTGTAAGTCAATGGTGTATATCGTCAATTTTACTATATATTTTTTCCAAAGTCATTGATCTAACACTTTCACTGTTATGCGGTATCAACCAAAAAGCACTTGAGGTTGTATCGACCCTTAACCGTCATTTGTCTACATTTTTTTAACCGACTTTAAAAAAGGAGGAGGTTCATTTGTACACCGATTTTAATGATACTTTTTTTGTTAGAAAGAAGGTACCTCAAACGTAGTTCCATTTAAATTTGAAGAAAATATTTCACCTATAAGGGTGGCACACTAGGGGATGAATGACCTTTGAGGCCGACTTTTTTTATTATAACGCCAACTGACGGTCCGGACGGGTCGTGCGCCTCGTAATAAGCGACATGGTTATCCAAAACAGTTGCAGTGCCACTCAGAGCTTTAATCGGTAAGATCTCAGGGGCATTGTCACTGCGCTCGTCACACTGAGACGTAAAGTAGGAGACTTAAGACTATAACGACAAGAGTGGGTATTTTTTTTTATTTTTATTTACGCTTACTACTTACCATTTTTTATTTTTGGCTATTTAAGTATACGTACGCACGTTACGTATTTAAGCAAAGAAAACCACAATTCAGTATTGTTGTAAAACATAGAAAGTATTTGTTTATTGTTATTGTGTACATGCTTTACTGTAAAATGGTTGTGTTCGTAACATTATGCGGGTGGGTAAATAACTGTAGATAATGTAACACCTAGATTCACGTCAATCGATACGTGTTATCATTATAAACTGCAAATTTGAACTCTATGGCGAACAGTGTAAGATACATGTTTCTTACAGCTGCGGGAAAAATTAAATTTTATTTTGTTTGTAACAGCCATGGTAGTCTAATGGACTGACCTAACGCATCTCAAGCAAAGGATTGTGGGTTCGAATCCGAGCTTGCACCTCTGAGATTTTTGATGTACCAAATTTTATTTAATAATAATAATAATAATTTGTTTCAGGCAAGATAAAAATAAAAGTTGAATTCAAAATTGATTAATAAAAATTAAAATTGAAATAATAACAAAAATAATGATAAAAATTTCTGGGGTTAAATGTTAAAAAGTAATAATAATAATAATAACGCACACACTCAACATAGCCCCGCACTAGGGAAACCCTGTGTCGCGGGTGCCATGGACACACACATAGACAACCACAAATTACACCCAAACTCACGAGAGAAATAATTGTAGGCCATACAAATATTTCTCCCGGCCGGGAATCGAACCTGGGACCTCTGCGTGGCAGTCCGGTATGGTAACCGTTCGGCCACGGAGGCAGTTAAAATTAAGTAAATTTCAAAGTATTAAAAAAGAAATAAAAATAACTTCAATTCACCTACTTAATAATGCGCGATGCACTGATGCACGATGCACGATGCAGCGAGCAAACCTACGAGCCAACATCTTGCGGCGGACGGACAGTACTCACACAAATGGTCAGTGACCCAGTGAAATTTGAAATTTACCATGAGCTGTTCGGTGAGCGAAAACCTCTCGAGGAAATCTGCAAAACAATTGAATGATGTGCGTGAAATTTCCAATCCGCGCTCACCTCGCGTCTGAACTACATCGAAAAGCTGTCTCATTTTAAGAGGAGACCAGTGCCCAGCAGTGTGACTATACAGGGTAGTTTTTAAAAGGACTAAATTACTAACGTCATAAACAACAACTTTTGTTCCATGACTTTTTACAAAACGTAATAAAATTACCAAAAACAACTTTTACGGACATTTTTGGCAAAATGTTACCTTCTTTCACAATCTATCAATAAAACTGTTGACAACAACTACATGACTATTTAAAATTTTATGAAAACTGGCAATTCTGCAAATGTCATTTCACTCCGTTTTCAAAAAAAGATAGACGATAGTAAGTTCGAACATGTTTAAGCATAGAGAATGCTTTGCCCACGACTCCCGCGTTTTGCACAGAGTTATCACTGCCTAGAGCGATCTATTGAAATATTTTTATATGAATGTAAAATCTGAACTTGTTAAATTATTAAATATAAAAAAACTTGTTATAATTATTAATACAAAGATTGAACACTTAGAAAAAATTCCTTCGATCCTGCCGGATTCGAACCTATGTCTCCTAGCAAACCGTACCAGACGCTATGACAACCAAGCCACGGAACGAACCAGCGGACCTCACGAATTTTTCTATGTGTTTGTTGTTGGAGCTTTGTATTTGGTTTTCAACGACTTTTTAGCCGTGGCGCCATCTATGAGAAATCTATGTAGTTATGTAGTATAGTGTAGCTATGTAGTATTTCGTCAGTCAGTTATATACCTTTACAGCTACCAGCCCTGACTAGAGATGTCGCTATTTATTATAATGAAATATTTATTGAATTGATATTCAATTATTTTGTGAAATTACTCCACTAGTTTGTTATAATTAATAATAATAACGCACACACTCATGGCCCCACATAAGGGAAACCCTGTATCGCGGGTGCCATGGACACACACATATGTAAACAACCGCAAATTACACCCAAACTCACGAGAGAAATAAATGTAGGCCATACAAATATTTCGCCCGATCCGGGAACCGAACCTTGGACCTCTGCGTGGTAGTCCAGTGAGGTAACCGTTCGGCCACAGAGGCAGTTAAATATTAATACGAAGATCGAACACTTAGAAAAGATTCCTTGGATCCGCCGTATTCGAACCAACGTCTCCTAGCAAACCGTGCCAGACGCTATGACACGGAACGAGCCAGCGGACCTCACAATTTTTTCTACGTGCTTGTTGTTGGATCTATGAGAAATCTATGAAAGTATTTCGTCACCCAGTTAGATACCTTTACAGGTACTAGCCTTGGCTAGAAATGTCTCTAGTTCTTTGTATTAATAATTATAACAAACTAGTGGAGTAATTCCACAAAATAAATGAATATAAATTCAATAAATATTTAATTACAAAAGTTGTTGTTTATGATGTTAGTAGTACATTTAGGTTTAGGTTCTCGGGTTTCTCTCAGAGAAAAGTTTAAGGAGACTGGTATCATGCCTGGTGGCATCACAGTACATTTACTCAAATATTTTGGATGCCCGTAAAAATATACATAATTTCATTAGAAAAGAAGATAATATAGGAAATGAAACTATTTTTCTGGATTTAAATCGCGTATATTTGTTTTTTCAAACAAACCGACGACGTTTCGGGCCCTTTACGGGTCTCATGGTCACGGTTAACAAATATACGCGATTTAAATCCGGAAAAATAGTTTCATTTCCTATGTGTAACAATCGCGAAAACCTAAGAAATCGATAAGAAGATAATATCCATAATATTAACCTTAGAAATAAGTCCAAACTGATGGTACCACGATTTCGTTTAACTAAGGTAAACGATTGTTTTATGGGGAACTGTATACGTTTTTACAATAAGATTCCGAAGAATATATTAAGATTATGATTTCCTAAGTTTAAAACTTACAATAAAAGTATTTTAATTGAAAACTCACATTATAAAATTGAAGAGTATGTTTTAGATAGAGAAGTATGGAAAGACAACAAGAGTCTAGATTCCACACAATTATGATTCAAAGTGTATTCCGTCTAGAGTTTCTTGCTCGTTCTTCTCAAGGAGGTTAGCGTAGTGAACGAGCAGTAGCTTAAAAATGACGTTTTCAAGTGTAAAAATTTAACCCATGGAATAACTGATTATTTGACTTTACAGTCCTGTAAGGTTGTTAATATTTTATAAATAACCTTGTATAGGCTAACTATTACTATTACATAATTTTGTTTATTCTTTGTCCTTCACAGTGAACACTCTTGTGGTCAACAGTACAACTGCATAAGACATCAGTCCAAGGGTTAGTGGCACTGTCCTTAACCATATTCTTACAACCCGTTCTCTATAATTAACTCTAGTCTTGGTAGTAACTAGATCTACACTGGTGTGCAGAAATATTTACTATTTATGTCCTAGAAATATGTGAAGAATTGCCAAATTACTAAGTTAGTAATATTAATTAAGAAATGTATTAATTTAACAACATTGTCTCTTGAATTACGTAACGCATGTAAACAACTAGTATGATTTTGAACAACCTATTTGGTAAATTCTTATATTATTTGTGTCACACATGGCTATAGTGATATATAACATGAATGAGCATCGTATTGTTTATATTTATTTAGTGTAATAGACAAGCAAGGTTTAAAAATAATGGGCTACTGTTGGATAATTTCTGAAAAATTTATACTGAAAATTTTTCCGGAAAAATTTCCGAAAGATTGGAAAAATTTGAATAATTGGAAAAATATAATTTCAAAGGCTCATAGTACGTTCTTCGTTTAGAAATATGTTTTGAAGTTTTATTTATCGTGAATTATAAGATAAACCTGTATATCTAAAATCCACCTAAAGAAAACGAGATTTAAAATGATTTTACAACAGCGAAATAAAAACCTTTCTAGATGGCTCCATCGTTTTCGTTCAGTAACTTCAACTTTTGGCATGTGTCAAGACAAATATGGAAAATTAAAGGTAAAATATCCGGAAAAATATTTATTTTTCTGAAAATGGAAATTTTCCATGACCCAACACTAGTTATGGCCAAACAGTCTGGGCGTTAAACAAAACAAGAACTTTTTTCTTGTTTAAATGTTATATTGTCAATGGTGGTTTTAAAAATAATAATTTAGCGCACGTTTTAAGAATATAAATCATAACTGTATGTGACGTGACGGGGCAAATAAATCGTGCGCCTGGTGGTAAGCGACACGTCAGTCCATAACAGTTGCACTAATACTCTGAGCTTTCAATGACAAAGCTCTGAGGGGCACGGCCACGGAACCCATTACAGTGAGACATAAGTTGACAATTCATAAGAATTCATAAGAATTGTCAACTTATGTCTTAATAGGAAATTGCTAATGTCCTCAAATTTCTATAAACAATATACGCATATTCAAAGACAATCAGTTCCGAGAAGTCTCAGGTTTGTATAAGGAATGTCCATGTTTTTCTTTAGTTTAGGTAAATTAACTCTCTCTCTTAGGTAAACTAAATCAGCTCTCAATTCCGATCGCTGGTCATGTGCCATTGATTACTTGTAATTTTTGGTAGATAAGGTGTATATTTAAACATTTTCATTAACTGAACATGAACCCTGGCAGTGTAGCGCTATGTAATAAACATTCATATTATCACAAAAATGTTCTAAAGAAAAAATCTAACATAAAATACAACAAACAAATTGAAAGTAAATTTACATTACATATTCATATTATTAGTTAACAAACAATAGTTCTCTTATGCACATAAGTGCCTGTAATTTCCCCAGCACCCCTACCCTTCAAAACAGAAACGCAGTAATGCTCACTTTACTGCTTTGCCACAGAAATAGGTAGATCTTGAGATGCGTCTCTCAATTAATAGATAACATATATCAGTCTCCTAGTTTCTTTACGTTGATCGACATCTAGCCGCAAAAGAAGGAATATCTTTAATCCCTGACTTCTCAGAATAGAAATTGGTTCAGTAATCCAACTCTATATTTTTCATAAACAGACGCATACAAATTATGTCAACAAAAATTTATATGGGAGTTTGCCATTGTCCTTTGAGAACTCGTAAATAATTAGTAGTTAATAGTAGAGTTACTGATGTGCACTTAAGTAATATTTATCGATAAAGACAGTTGTCTTATGTAAACTCTTAATTCTGTTTTGAATTTAAAATGTATGTCGAGGACATAACAATCTGTTAAAGTTTATTAACGATACGTATTAAGACCTAGGTATTTAGACAGATTTAGTGCTTTATAGTATACTTATGTAATTTAAACTTTGGATTTATAGGTCAATGTTCTTTAATTTACTTGGATTTTAGTAATTTTGTGTTACATCAGATGAAATCTTGGTTAGCTTGTCGAGGAGAATTGAATTCGATTCCTGGAATGATAAATCTAGGAACCGATCTTTTTTAAACCGGTTCTTAGCTTCTGGTAATTATATGAAAGTGGATTCCCTAATTTTTCATTTTTTTATAATACCAAAGATGGGACGAGCAAGTCAAGGCCAGTTACAGTGCCACTCAGTGCTTTGAATACAAAGATCTGAGGGGCACTCCCACTGCGCCTGTCACCCTGAGACATAAGTTGACAAGTCCCATGCGCTTGTCATTTCACCAGCACACTTAACCCTTCAAAATTGGAACATTCGCATGGACACTGTAGCCTCCCTCCATGTCCTTGCAAGCGTGGGCGGCACTGGCTCTGTCGCCAGAGCGGCCGAGAACCTAAATAGTCTCAAATACCTTAGTGCTGCACAAAGCGAGGTTGGCGTATTTGAGCCAACCTCAAAGCTTTATGCCTTTTGCGGTTGAAACACTAACAACATTTCTAGTGCGGGGCTAAGAGTGTTCGTCTATTCTCCGCTACACGTTAAGGGTGCATTTATTTGACACCAATTTCATCGCGCTGACCCCGCGCGGCCGCCGCGGGGTCGCCGAGCGGAGTCCGCGTGCGTCTAACTGTCATTCGTCTAACTTGAATTTGGTCTATGCGAGAGGAATTGAAATGTTGTTAGATATTAAATAGAATTCAGATTGTCACCCGTTTGAGTCTGAAGCGATAGTGGAGTACATCAAGCTAAAAGCGAAATACACCCTGAGGTTCGAGCGGTTGGAGTCCCGCCACATCGTTTTCTGGTGAGAGTGCCAACCGAACATCTGTCGACCTTCACTAAGGAGGACTTTTGACTGAAAGGAGTCATATATCGGCGATTCCGCGGTCGATTACCTGACACCAGATTGCGTCACACGTCTGTCGCCGACAAGTGCAATTCATGGAGATTAGTTATTTAGTTTATTATATTGTTGTATTATATTACATGTATGTTAGTCCTTAACGTATATTATAATTATACGGGTCATGTGAATGAATTAAATTTAACTGCTTCCGTGGCCGAACGGTTACCATGCCGGACTGCCACGCAGAGGTTCCAGGTTCGATTCCCGGGCCGGGAGAAATATTTGTATGGCCTACATTTATTTCTCTTGTGAGTTTGGGTGTAATTTTGTGGTTGTCTACGTGTGTGTACATGGTACCCGCGACACAGGGTTTCCCTACTGCGGGGCTATGTTGAGAGTGTGCGTTATTATAAAAAAAAAGACTAAATAAAAAAATAAAAAAAACAAATGCCAAATCTTTATTTTTAGACCTCAACGCTGTCCCGACATTAGTTGGCATATCTGTCCAGATAAAACTCTCTTTAAAAAACAAAGAAAAACAGTTTCATGCATACACACACACATATCTACATAGTTGATTATTGGTATTTTTCGTATAATAACGTTATTGTGACACACTTCTATAATCTATATATTTCAAGTAATGATATTATACTATTTCAAGTAATCTCGAGTATATACTTCAGCGCAGTGCTACTGCAGGATGTGTAAACAATCGGTTGTATAAATACAGGCTGTAAATTTTATATTATTCTTCTGAAATCAAGAAAAAAATAAGAATTTATGTTTTCATTTTCTCTATACTAAAAGAAGCTTGCTTTATGAGTAAAATCACCTTTAAAAAGAATCAATCTATTATTTATGTTATCTTAAACGATAACAGTCGACTATAAATACTGGAATTTATTGTTATCTTTCATTTATTTTCTTTACGATTAATGTTACTTACATATAGCAAAGATACTAAATTAATAAATTTTATAAAGTGAATTGAATACTTTAACCTACTTATTACATTTAAAAGTAATAAGAACTGTGTGAAAATGTTCGTCCTTGTGGTATTCCTAACCCTGTTATTTACCATAGTAACACCATCAGTGATTAGAATAGAAAGTTGCAATGCAACTGGAGTGTCAAGACCTATAGAAAATCTGGAAGAAATCATTGGGACAATCAATGTTATGTACGTGTACTTCGACCTACAACTTCCCGAACCCAAGTGCATTGACAATGTGATATCTGTACCACGCACAGAAGAGATTTCATCATATGAAACAATGTGCGGCAAAGTTGGTGATATAAAATTGAAACTCGAAGCGGATTTTTCGCTTTCCGCTTTCATTTCACAAGAGAATAATAAAACTTATTTGAGATATAGTTGTCTGGATTTCGAGACTGAACCACGGTCTGTCGATGGTTTGGTTCTATGGAGTTACCCCGAGTTGAATATTTCTGAATTGACTGGAAAAGTTGTGCTGAGTAGGGATGAGCTTCAATGTATTGCAGACAAAGTTGACGTTATGCAAGGAAACACAGGTTTTCCGATTTGTTGGAAAACTTAATATACAGTCTGTATGATTGATTTTACGGCAGTGAATGTTACGATTAGAGCATTACAATTTGAGTGTTTCTCTTAATATATTTTTTTGTAAAAGTATTTTTAAGTACTTTTTTATCGAATTCTTAGGTTTTCGCGATTGTTACACATAGGAAATGAAACTATTTTTCCGGATTTAAATCCATCTTATCTACCCAGGATGCTGCGAGAGGCCATAGTAATTAAAAAACATCCTAATTTCAACAGGGAAGATGGTTTCTCCGTACCACCAGTTTGGGATCCAGTATTTCCTCTAATGAAAAATCCCAAACAGACATAAGACTGCAGTACTAATTAATACGTTTTAGTTTATTCTAATTTCTATTAATAATTAATAATAAATTGAACTTAATTAAAAATTCATTCAATAAAATAATTTGTAAACCTTAATATAGCGTAAATTGGAATGTTTTCTTTGTAAAATTAAAAATAAGGTATTTAATTAATAACTATTGACATAACTGGTTGAAGACTGTACCACCTCAGTCAACCGTGACCATGGGACCTGTAAAGGGGCTGAAACGTCGGTTTGTTTGAAAAAACAAATATACTCGATTTAAATCCGGAAAAATAGTTTCATTTCCTACTTTTTTATCTACAAAGATAACTCACTTTTCACCTCACTAGCTCGGAAATGCCTTCTTTCTCATTAGAAATCTGCGCGCAAAAGCGTTCTTTGCACGCTAGCGTGGAAAAGGTTTTTGAAATTCGAACTTGACGATGGACTGTGGTGCACCTAACTTTTCTTTCGATGAAAAAAAAAGATAATGGCAAGTTCAATTAAGGGATTTATCGTACATTACCCATTTATGTAACATAAATCCGTTGGTATATTTTATTCTTATTATTGTTGACATTAAATTGACAATGATAACTAATTGTGTTTATTAAATTATTTTAATTTGTCGAAGAACTAAAATAATTTCAATAATCACTTAATCACACAAATAAGAATAAAAATTGATGAGGTGTAAATTCAGAACGCATCCGAATACAAACTTTTTCTTTTCATTAAAAAAGGTTATATAGTTCAACTGTTTTTCTTTCATCTACCATTTTCCTCGCTATAGTGAGGTGAAAAGTTGTGTGTTTCGTTCGGCAGCAAAGTTGTTTTGCGCCTCGTGCCTTGAAACCCTCGCTACGGTCAGGAATCTATTTGGACCACGAGCGAAGCGAGTCAATCTCAACTCCCTTCGCTTACTCAGGTTTCAATACAAGCACTCGTGGCAAACAACAACTTTGTAGCCTTAGAATAATAACGCATAGAATGATAGTTTCATATCAAACGAACTGTCACAAGAGAGGCAAAAATCAAATTCATATAGGCTAGTTTTAGTAGTAGGTTAGTTTTCGGTTTTAGTGAATATTTATATAAAAATACAAGTTGAAACGCGTTACTTCCTTGTGGAATGTGATGTTAGTATCTTTTTTTATGTATGTCTGACGTATTTTTACACTCATTTACCGCACATTTCGTCATTTTTAGCTAAAATTCTTGATCTGTTCGCGGTGCAAGTTGACCTTGAGCACTAAAGGCCCGCCCGCTCGTGTAGGCCCTTTTGGCGCGCTTCAATTTGCCTCACTTAGCGTGTGCGGACTAGGTTTCTATGCGTAGAATAATAATTCTAAGTTTGTAGCCTTGCATAACAAATAACTATTTCCTGATTATCGTTTATGTAGTTATCGTTTTTGCTCAGGTATGTGTGTGTCTTTCATAGTTTTTTGTGTGTTCTTAACTTGGTTATGCAGAATATCAGCGAGGGCAATATGCGTGACACAAATGATATGAGATTCTCAGACTGCTGTGGCAATTCTGGTGCATGTGGGAGAAAAATAAACGATTTTATTATTATTATTACTGAGTTGAGATTGACTCGCTTCGCTCGTGGTTCAAATAGGTATAGATTCCTGACCGTAGCGCGGGTTTCAAGGCACGAGACGCCAAACAACTTTGCTGCCGAGCGAAACACACAACTTTTCACCCAGTGCATATTTATAAGCTGTAATTACTAAGATTAGTGTGTACGTTTTTCTTTGTTATACTAACCAATATGGATGAATAATCCGAAATAAAGTATTTGAATTTGAATTACGCGATGGTGCCAGGGAGATCGTGCAGTAGGTGCCTTCACATATCGGAATAATCGGGAATGAGATCGTGGATAATCGGCCAAAGAAGCTTCGATAGAGGGCGATGCGTATGCTTGGATACCGTATTTTTCAGACATATTGTATCTAGTTATGGAACGTTGTTAGGGCTCCATCATAGCATAATAACACAAGTATGGTAACTCTAAACAAACGTAGCAGCACGGCTTGCATGTGTGCGTGCCTACCGTGTGACGTGTACGCACAATCTCAATCTCAAGCGCCTTTCATTATTATGCCAATGTGTGCTTATACCATATATGTCTTATTATACTACGGCTCTATGAGGACAATTTCGATCTAATTTGGTATAAAACCATTCAACCCAATCTACATGGCATTTCATGGATGAAATGAGCAGATATGAATTAATTACGGCGTTATGGCTTCGCTAGGGACATGTCCTTTGAACAAGTTCTAATATTTGATGTCAAAGGTTCATGACACATGTCCGACAACAGAAGAGGTATTGTCCAAGAAGGCCAGGACGTTGTATAATATAGTAAAGTTAGCTATATCTACTTAGGTTACAAATATCTCAGTATCGCTCTTATGAGTTTGTCATGTCAGTGCAGATAATACTCTCCCTAGAAAATAAAGAAAAAAACACTTTCGTGCTTGCATACATATATATTTAAGTATGCTGTCGATTATTTGATATTGACTATACTGACTATACATATACAGGATGACAGTTTGAATAGATAAATATTTAATAATAATAATAATAACGCACACACTCAACATAGCCCCGCACCAGGGTAACCCTGTGTCGAGGGTGCCATGGACACACACATAGACAACCACAAATTACACCCAAACTCACGAGTGAAGTAAATGTAGGCCATACAAATATTTCTTCCGACCCGGGAATCGAACCTGGGACCTCTGCGTGGCAGTCCCGCATGGTAACAGTTTTCTGTTGCCTATTACAATAATCTACATACTGCAAAGAATTTCAAGTACCTACTTTTTACTTCCGCAATTACGAGCAATGTTGCTTTAGTACTTTTTAGTTAGTGATGACTGTATCCACTCTATTAAAGAACAACAAAACACTTAGGCACAGAGTACTATGTAGCCTATATATAGGCTGTCAATTTTGTGTTATTCTTCGGGAATGAAGAAAAATACCTGTTGCTTCATAAATTTAAGTGAATTGATTTTTTTGTGTTTTAAAAGTGGCTTGTTCATCTTCAATCACCTTCAGAAAGAATCAACCTATATAATTAAGTATATTATATTTGTTAGGTTTTTAGCGGTTGTTATACCTACATTCAAAATGTGTGCCATCACGGCAAGAGTGCGATGGAATTGCAGGATTTAATTCCGCCTTCCCCTTTCCATCATCGGGGGATTAGACGTAGGTTTGCGTTCCACCCCTATGTTATGGATATTTCAAAGATTAGCACAACGCTTCTACGTTTATATGGCGAACGGCTATGGAGTGGAATTCCCTGCCTGCAGACTTGTTCCCTGAATGTTATAACTTGGACCTTTTTCAAGGCGAGAGTGAATAGGCATTATTTAGGTGTGCATGGTCCATCGTTGACGTCATCGTCACTTTCCATCAGGTGAGATGGAGGTCAAATGCACACTTACATTTGTATAAAAAAAAGTAATCCACAAGACTTGTAAATAATATAGTTTCATAGTTTTATTTCCAACCTATATCATTTCTAATATTTTAAACGATAACAATCAACTATAAAATCTTGAGTTCATTGTGTATATCTTTCATATTTTCTTTACGATTAATGTTACTTACATATGTTAAAGCTTCTAAATTAGCATAATTATATATTTTAAAAAGTGAATTGAATACTTCTACACTTGAAAGTAATAAGAATTTGGCGAAAATGTTCGTCCTTGTGGTATTCCTAACCGTGCTATTTACCATAGTAACACCATCAGCGATTCGAGTAGAAAGTTGCAATGCAACTGGAGTATCTAGACCTATAGAAAATCTGGAAGAAATCATTGGGACAACCAAATTTTTGTACGCATACTTTGAGCTACATTTATCTAAACCCATATGCGTAGACAATGTGATATCTGTACCAAGTATACAGGAGATTTCAGCGTATGAAACAATTTGCGGCAAACTTGGTGATGTAAAGTTGAAAATTGAAGCAAACCCTGTGTTTTCAGCCTTCATTTCACAAGGGAACAATAAAACTTATTTGAGATATAGTTGTCAGGAAATCCAGATTGAACTACGATCTGTTGATGGTTTGGTTCTATGGAACCTCCCCGAGTATGATATTTCTGAACTGTCTGGAAAAGTTGTGCTCAGTAAGGATGAGCTTGAATGTGTTGCAGGCAAAATTGACGTGATGCAAGGAAAGAAAGGTTTTCCGATTTGTTGGAACCTTTAATTTACAACCTATATTAACGAAGTAATTTTTAAAGATATTTGATTTTACGGCAATAAATGTTATGATTATAGAGAATTATAACTCGTGTGTTATTCTTACCATTATTCTGTAATGGTTTTTTTAAAGTATTTTTTTTATCTACAAATAGAATATACTTTTCCTGATTATCGTTTATGTAGTTATTGTTTTTGCTCTGATTATATGTTTTTCATTGCTTTTTGTGTCTTCTTAACACAGCTTGTACATCGTGTTTTTCAGACATGTTGTATCTAATTATATAGCATGGTTACAGCTCTATCATAGTATAATAAGACAACTATGACAACTCCACACAAAGCAACGCGACTTGTTTGTGTAGTACTTCATAATTTCAATATATTTTTTACTAAATTTAAGTTGACGCTGCAAATCTGGCGTTTATTGCTGTTTGATAGACAATTATCGAATTTCAACAAATGTATTATTATATTTGTTTTAATCTTTCAAATATGTGAACCACAATTTTTAGTACCTATCATTTAGTTCGTCGTAATAAAATACATTGCAATAACCGAAACATTTCTGTTTACAATGCTCTGAGCAATTTAATCTATCTATCACTGTCACTTTCTTAACATTGATTAGAAGTTACTATCACTAGCCTATATTCCTCTTTACAATGGAAGGGCACCAAGGCGTCGCCCTGACGGACGCCCTTTAACTTTCTAATGATACATATTTATTCTACACAAAGCGCTCAGAATATATACGATCACTTTCTATATTAACATAAAAATAGTTTATACAGTATTCAAATTTATGTTTGTACTAATTACTTAAGAAATTACGGAGTAAGGAAGATTCAGGATCGAATGTTTCAGATATGGGATAAGCTTGTGAATGATATGCTGATGATGTAATGTATTAAGTACGATCAATATTAACGTCGTATAACGTCAAGTCACGCGACTATCTCATCTTACAGCTATCTTATTGGTTTACTCAAATAAAGAATCGTCAATGGCTCTCTTGGACTGATCCGCCCATGTCATTGGTCATCTACGATGCAGTGGAGTGTAGTCAGTTTTACAATGTACCATCAAATGCGTCTCGATAAGTGCCCAAAGAAAGCGAAGGAGCTTGACATTTTTTCACGACATCAAGTAATGCGACGATCAAGTTAACAAGTGGTAAGCGACACATAATAGTTGCCGTGCTAGACAGAGCTTTAAATCAAAGTTCTGAGGGGCACTGCTATCGTGTCAAACCAACAGTACACTTTAGTAGCAGAAGAGCTCCTTGTGAAAGAGTTCGTCTAGGGAAGTACTGCCACTTTGCCTACTTCTGCCGCCAAGCAGTAATGTGAGCTTTATTGCCATCCGGTTTTGAAGGCAAGGGTGCTGGTTAAATTATAGGCATATCGGATTATCAACGTATGTCTCAGGGTGACGGACACAGTCGCAGTGCCCCTAAGGTCTGTGAGAATAAAAGCTGTGAGTGCCACTGCAAATGTTATGGGTATGCGTGTTGCTTACCACCTGGCGTACTATGCTAATGCGATGAGGAAGGCAGCTGCCGAATTTCAAGAAAAAGATTTTTTTAAATAATAATAATAACGCATACACTCAACTTAGCCCCGCACTTGGGAAACCTTGTGTCGCGGGTGCCATGGAAACTCACATAGACAACCACAAATTACACCCAAACTCACGAGAGAAATAAATACAGGCCATACAAATATTTCTCCCGGTCAATCGAAACTGGGACCTCGGGCATGGTAACCGTTCGGCCACGGAGGCAGCAATTGGATTTTAATTATTATTTATTTACATAACTGTTATAGTTATTGGATACAGTGTAAAGCAGACTTTAAAAAAACTTTCTTCGCTACAATATCCAATGTCAGTGCAAAGGTGCATGACCGGTCTATCCTCGGGTACCGTTCGCAAAACCAGTCCAACCAGTGCGCCCGCGCAGCTCTGTTAGATCATAAATAAATAACACAACGTTTAGTCATTAATTGCGTTTGATTACAGTTTATTTTGATGATTAAAAAGAGTCGTAATTAATTGTTTAACTGTATTTGAACTGGACAGTGATGAATAGAGAACAAATACGTAAATACTTTACGTACGTTGTACAGTTGGATACTAGCTAAAACGAAAATCCTAGATCTATAGTCGGTAAGCATGTATTCAAACATGAAAACAATGCTTTGATGAATTTAATCATTAACATAAAGGAATGTCGGTATTACCGGACCCGTATTTAATAACGACTTCTAAATACGGTATTAAATATGCGTAAAGGGGTTAAATATGTCAACTTCTCGTATATTAATAAATTATAATCACGAATTTTTATAAACATTACGTTAGACCGGTGTTATAAACTGCTCTTGGTGCGATTTTACTCATATTTCCCAAGTTCTCCATTTATAGGCTGTAACCGTCGGTATCTTGGATGATAACATCTCAAGTGACCAAAACCCTGCACTTGATCGACTCCACAGAACAGAAAACACAGTAGAAGTGGTTAGATATTGTCGTTCAGAAAAATTATGCCAAATGCAGGCTAGCAACAATAGTTTCAAAACTGCAAATGGTCAACTTGGGTCCGTATTCTACGTCAATTAAAATTTATAACGCACCCCCTGACTTTTTAAAATTGATAAATAGCCTAAAAATGTTTTAAAAGCAACTTAGTAAACATTTGTCTCAAAAATTGCAGGAATTTTTAGTGACGAAGAAAATTGTTCATAATGTTATAAAAAAAATGTAATGTTAACATGTTATCTGTGTTATAAAAATATGATATTATAATCTTAATTATAATTGTGTAATTTAATAAAATAAATGCACGATAATAATATCACGGAGTGAATAAACGAAATTATTACGAAGATTTAATTGACAAATGTTATTATTATTGTACAATACTAGGATAATTTGACGATTAATTAATAATTAATTAATTGATTGATTATTAATAAAATATTGATTTATTTTTAAAATACTTTAAATTTAAATTTGACAATCATTTTAAAATTAAATCATTTGACTTTCTAAATATATTTGCTTAGATTTATTTATTTTCATTGTAATTGTTGTATTATAATTTATATAATGTTTAAGTTAAAAATTGACTTTGTTGCGCACAGGGTACATGTTGGATACTTCACCATCTACTATAATATCTAAATGTAACAACATGTTTTGCAATAAGCGATATTTTTATTATTATTAGTTATCCTCACACGCGTGCTAACTAACAGGTCTCATAAGATCTACTTGAGCTCAGTCCGCCATTTTGGTTTTATACGGTATTGTTGTTACGCGTAAATTCTCTAAAATCCTACAAAAACGCCTTGTGCTGTTTTAGAGTGCGAAAATAATAGCCGCACCAAAAATATTACCAGCGATAGTATTTTATTCATTTGCCGTCTTATTTTAATAAATTTTCTATTTTTTGTTTATCGAAATCATTTCTTTGTTACAAGAAACGAAAGTAAAGCTTATACTCCTGCAATATGGTCGCTTTATTCTTGGAGAACTAAATAAACAACTCCAACTCGTCGTGGTTCAGCAATTAACCGCTAGATGGCAGCACATTGATTGAAATTTAAATATAATATCAAAACGCAATAATAGGTTATGTATATATAATAAGATAAACCGTATTCTTAATGTCTACCCCTTATGCAGAGCGAAATAAAAAAAAAAATATTACTGACTGGCTGATGATAATTATGACTCGACTGAAAAACTATTAACTATACTAAAATAAGTTATATTACACATATATACACCCCAACGCGCACACACACACACACACACACACACTCACACACACACAAACACACACGCACAGAGATTTTTCTATTTTTTTCTATTTGTTTTATTTTCTAATTAGCTATCAATTTTATTTTACTCTTTAATTTTCATTATTTTTGTTAAATTTTATTAGTGTTACTTTTCTGATAAACTTGTCAAAAGGGTGTGAGCCTGGTGATCTGTAATACAGGTCCCCAACCTAGTACAGACTCCAGCTCTCACTAAGGTGCTTCATATTTAACATGAATCATACATGAAGCATCATACATTAGGAGGCATATTCAAGACTTCAAACACGTACAGAGTTTTAGAAGGAACAATCAGCTCGAACTCCCCAAGCCAAAGCTAGAAATGTACAAAAACAGCCCATATTATCGCGCAATAAAAATATATAATAAAATACCTGCTGACATAAAAGATGAAGCTAATGATAGAATTTTCCATAAAAAATTAAAAATATATTTGACGGGGAAAACCTATTACACAATTGAAAATTTTTTAGACGATTAATTATATTAAATAATAATAATTACAACACCATAAACTAAAAATGAATATAATTATGATAATGAGCTGATTTATAATAATTTTGACAATGTGTTTTAGCTTATAAATTATTTTTGACATGCTATTTAAGTTTTTGACATTTTTATTTTATACTAAATTTTTACCAATTATTGTTTTAATTTTATTTTGTATAATTTTTTGAAGTACCTATAGAATTTGACAGTGCCCTTTTCAGGGTCATGTACTACACTCTAGTCGTAATGTTAATAAACATTGTAACACCTGACTACGTACATGTGACAATAAATATATAAATAAATAAATAAATAAATAAAATGTAACAAATGTGCATTTTGTAAACCTTTTTGAGAGAAATAAAGCATTTTGTATTGTATTTGTATTTGTAATAATAGGTATATATGGTTTTGAACTTTCAACGATATGCCAACGGGGTAAAGTTTAAAATCTGTTTAACAACGACCAATCAATATCTAGATTTCGTAGTGACAAATTAAGAATGTGTGAGTTTTGGCGACATCGGTTCCGAAAGTAATCGAGGCTTACGGTACTTCCATTGTAATTTCTACCGTGGGTTTGATATTAATCGGGAATCGTTTGATGCACAGTCAACAGCACATCAAGCTACACATTGACGTATCTTGTTCCGTTGCACTGGAGGCGATTTTCGAACAAAAATGTATAGTCTTATGTGCTGTTGTCCGTACCTACATTCAAGATATTTATTAATAAAGACTAAAGAATAAAGACTTAAGTAAGATCTTTATATCGATCTCGCATTTGAGACACATTTACGAGAGTTCCAATGAGAGACAATTTTTTGTTATAATAGCTTATATTATTGTACGTAACTTTATCATGATGTGGTAATGGTCGTTTTAGCGTTGGAGTGTTAATTAACTCGGCATGTGACTAAAACAAGTAAATAGAATTTGTCCCCGAATTATTATGTTTGATACATACCTTTCTATATTTTATTTGTCTAGTATAGTTTGTTGGTTCAGTGTGTAAATGTGTCATTCATAAAATTTCTATAATACAAGTAAGCACCTACTCGCTTCCAAATAAGAAGTGGGAGTCGAGTAGCGAAGAGATAGGCCGCCTGCACTATCACGTGACCATGAACGGTGGCCAGTGTTGCCATCACGTCGATCAGATGTTGCCTGTCACCGGAGTCCCTTCATTTTTTTGACGGTAGTGACAGAGAACTAATACATACCTTTTTATATTTCAAATGCCATTTGTTATTCATTAAATTTCTATATTATTTATTTATTCAGAAAGCATACTACAATGATCCAAATTGGTTAGTAACACGAGAATTTTTACGTTTACGTTTACGTTAGTATAGACATAAATTAATTTGTGTCTGAACGTCATTATCATGAAGCCATTATTATGTTGGACTTGAAGGACGTTGATAGTTTTCTGCGTAAAGCTGGCCCAGGCTACACGTGTATTTTTGTTTAAAATGGCTACATTTCCTAGTTCGAAATCACGGTTTCGTGCGAGTACAAAAAAGTCTTCGTTCGCAACTGGTATCGTACAAAACACAATTATGTTACTTTCGCAACTGGCTACGAACCTCCGGTTTCGTACGCGGCCGAAGGGTAATAATGTTATACTAGCTTACTTCAATGTAGGTAAATTTATTTTTAAAAATATGGATTTGTCAGTGGCGAATAGGGTGTAAGTCAGCATCTCCTCTCTCTCAAATAAAAAGTGGGAGGTGGATAGAGTAGCGGAGAGATTCGGCCGCCCGCACTATTAGGTGACCACGAACGGATCGAGACATGTTGCCGTCGCACCGACCAGATGTTACCCGCCACCGGAGTCCCTCCAGCTAATTGACGGCAGTAACGGAGAACTGACACATACCTTTTTATATTTCACATGTCATTTGTCATTCATTAAATTTGGAAATCCCTGAATAGTGTCAGGTCACAAGTTGGCGGATGTAGAGTTCATATGGTGAAATGGGGATATATCAATCGAACACAAAACCATCGTGCTTACGGATCCCCCACACAAAGTATGTCTCATTTGCTCTCATGTCCACTATGTCCGACCAGCTGCACATGCGAAGACCTGCTAAAAGCGACAGATAGAGGGCGTAGAGGCCAAATAAAGTGGGCCAAATAAATGTAACACAGGTTTTTTATTGGTTTTTGTCATTGACTTGACAAGAAGATTCTTTTAATTTCTATACTCAATGCAAGAATTATGAATTTATCAATTTTGGTAGCAGACATGAAAAAAATCAATATTTCATGTTAATTTTTTAAGTTATATTTAATTACATACGGCTTAGAGTAATTTAGATACATCTTACGTATTATTGGACTTAAATAACATTGTACAAGAGCAAGCCAAGGTGGACACTTAAGATTTAAATTCAACTCTATGATGACGCTTTACGATAATAACGGTCCAAAGTGTCAAGCGTGATATGTTCTTGACTGTACATTCTTATATTACGAAGTTACTGTAGAATAATTATACTAACTTGTATTTTTATTTCTACAGCCTAACGTTGTTTTGACGACTACCGCGGCCCATAGCACTTTGGGAGCTTGATAACTTTACTCATTGTCAAAGAGGAACTGTAGAATGTAAGTAAAACTATGATCCGTATTAAATAAACAGCTTTTAAGTCCAATGTAAAGTGAATAATCGCATCAAGGACGAGCTCTTGTAAATTGTTAGTTTCGATACTCTGGCATAGTATCGGAAATTCCTTAGTTAGTTACCAGGCAATAGGTGGAATTGGTTGTCATTGTCATCAAAAGCGACTCGTCAAACTATTAACACAATTTTAAAACGATGATGCCTATAATTTGGTTTAATTTTTTTTTAATGATCCAAAAATGTATAGAGGCTATAGTTAAATGCGGCTAGAAGGCTTTAGTTGCGCCGAAACTGACAACACGCAAGTATAATGGAGGTCAAATCGATTCATCCGTAGAACAAAGATCTATGTGCAAAACTACTAGTTCTCAGGACATAGTACATTTAGTTCGTTCTTCTTCGCTGTGGACATCATATCGACCATTGTTTGTTTTTATATTTCCGAAACGCAATAAGGTATATAAATTCTCATGTCACCTTTACATGGGTCTTAATTTGAATAACGAAATTATTCTCGTAATGTACAGAGTCCGTTGTGAATTCTCTTTTCGCTATATAATCACAACGGACTCTGTTCTTCGGATGAGTCGAAATGATGTATGATGTGTCGTGATAAGTATGTAATACTTATCACGATATGACTTTTTATTCTTCTGCCTCTGTGAAACCGCTGTGAGATCGGGAAGAGACTACCCACAAAGTTATACTGTGGTAAGAAACTGGTAACAATTGTTTGGTGAAAAAAGTCGTCAAGTATAATTGTACTTAGGAGGTTGGTGTTTCGCATAGTGAAACATTTGTACAAGGTCAAGAGCACGTCAAGCAAACTTCCAAAGTGTCAAGGTTGATGCGTTCTTGCCTGTACATCTGTGTTCTTATCTGTATATCTTTGTTATGTTTTCGTTCATTTTTAAAGCAAGTTACAAAAACTATCTAAATAAATCACTTCTGCATTATTACACAAACTGTCTCCATGGCCATCGTGATTATCATTCTGGACTGCCACGCAGAGGTCCCGGGTTTGATTCCCGGGCCGGTAGAAATTTTGTACATTAATTTCTCTCGTGAGTTTGGGGTAATTTGTGGTTGTCTATGCGTGTGTCCATGGGATATAGGGCTTCACTAGTGCGGTGCTCTGAGCGTGTGTGTTATAATTTGCAATGCTGTTAGGAATATTAGGATTGTGTGTTCCTGATAAGTACGTGCACTCCACGTCCACGACGTCGCCGGCCGCCGCTGTTACTGGTGGGAGGACCAATCTATTGGCTGAGTGTCCGCTGACGCACGCGTTGAGGACACTGAATAAAATAGCAAATACAATCGACCTATTCCACTGTTCTCTGAGTGAATTCACGAAGATAGCGCTTTACATATTATGTTATAGTTAGATATAGGTAGTTATAGTTATTGCTGGTCTATTGTATTGGGTATAACCTGTAAAAATAGATTAAGTGTGAAAATAAATAAATAAATAAAAAATAAAAAATATTATTATTAAAATACCAAAATTCGGAAAACTATTGATTCTGACGAAATATATTTAAAAAATAACACAGGCACCATAAAAGCCATTTGCCTGGTGCCAAAATGTAAAATCGCGGGTGCTGGTATAAGTAGGGGTGTCCATTGTCAAGGGTTACAAGCTTCCATTTCGGCATATTTCACATAATAGCATTAGTTATTTAATAAGTAATGTAAATTCGTCTAAGCGCGTGAAGCGTAGAAATCATATACCATGTGATGGCAGAATAAGCACCAGTCGAGTCAGAAAGGAGCCAGTTCTTTGTGTAGTTCTGTTGAGGTTTATAACAGTGCATTTTTCTGACCCATATCAGGCGAACTTACAACACTTATACGCAACACTACCCGATTTCAAGGGCCCTGTGTCAAGGGTGTGCGTGGCCCCTAGTAGCACTAAACAGAGACCTTAACTCCCTAACCTTTATTACAACTTAGGGTCCCTTGAAATTGAGTAGTGTACAAAGCGTTTGAAGCAAGCGAAATTTATATGATTGTCTAAATGTACATACATGTATATATAGGTTATAATAACGGTTTAACATATAAAATATACAGAAAACATTAACAATATGCTGTTTGATAAGAAAAGCGATATGCTATGAAATATATTCTATATACTATGCTATAGCGCTATTATTTTTTTTACAATGGCTGAGTGAAGAAATATATTTCTCACAGATGGCGCTACGCAAAAAATATAGAGTAGAATAAGCTTTATTGCACACAAAATAAAAAACAGTGACAATACAAAATATAAAACATAATTTAAGGTATAGTCGGTACTTCTTATATTTGTGGACCTCAGCTGAGATTTTTGAGCTGAGCACTCCTAAATTCTTAACACAGTCACTGACGGGCAAGTTCACACCATCAAACGTAATTGGTGGCACAAGAGACCATTGTATTTTTGAAGTCCGACTAGTGCTGTCAACTACAATGACCTGTGTCTTTCAAGGGTTAACCCTTAATCCATATGACAAAAGTCGTTAATATGAAAAAAATCGAAAACTAAGGTTTACAACAAGCACATAGAAAAAATTCGTAAGATCTGCGAGTTCGTTCCGTGGCTTAATTAGCAGACCCTCTAGCACGGTTAGCTAGACTGGAAGGCGCTAGTTCTGTGACAAAATAATTGGTACTACCCAATTATTAAGTCAGAATCTTAAAAATGCCACTTTTCGTCATTTTATTATTGAAGATGCGGTAATACTGCAACTGTAAATGCTAATATAAATTTCTTCAATACTAGATATTTACAAGGTACTTAAAGAAAAATATAATACTAGACAAAACTTATTACAAAATTTTAAACACTAGAAAGTTTATAAGTACAAAATTTCCTCGAAGGCCACAACCTCGCTGGTATGATCACATATACTTTTATTGTACCATGGATCAATAACTCAAGAATAAACTATTTTTGTTTTTTGTAACTATTTTTATTCACTGTCAAGCTGCAATTCATCAAAGTTACTCTAATTCTACTGATAACAAACAAATCAACTAGATGGCGCTTGTTGAACAGATTTTTATGGATAGTGCGGGCTATTCTTTTATTTTGTTTGTGATTAGCGACATCTACCCATATTAGGAAGCATTAATTTATACATTAGTTTATAACACACAATGCCATCTATTGACACGCAAATTTGTTAAAACCTAAATGACCTAGAATTAATGTTGATTTAAAAATTAAAATAAATAGATACTTATTTTAATTTTTAAATCATGTAATGACTATAAATTCAAATGTTAAATTGCAATGCTCGAACAGGGACCATGTACTGTCAATGTAATAGTTATTCAGATTAATTTTACACAAATTGTAAATGCGCAATAATGAACAAATAAATAAAAAAAGTTCAGAAAACAGTATCAGTAGAGCTCCGCGTGAAAGAGTTCGTCCAGGGAAGTACAGCCACCTTACCTATTGCTGCCGCCAAGCAGTAATGTCAGCATTACTGTTTTCCGGTTTTAAAGGCTAAGGGAGCTGGTAAAATTACAGGCACATGGTACTTGGCAACTTATGTCTCAGGGTGAAGAGCGCAGTGGCAGTGCCCCACAGATCTTTGCGATTTAAAGCTCTGAGTGGCACCTGTTATGAACAGGCGTGTAGCTTATTGTCAGGCGCATGACTTGTTCGTCCTGTCATTTGATGTTACACAAAAAAAATTTAGTTCATGATTATAACAAATTGACTTCTTCTATTTCATATTAAAGATGAATTAATTGAAATCCACTGCCATTTACATAATACAAACTACTTCCAGGCTATCGATCAGCGCCATCTGGATGTATACGGTATTTTGACCATATTCAGAGCTACGATCTGTAGTTTAAAGTTTACCGGTCATCTTGAGTTATTGTTCCATGATTATGCCAAGGATACGAATTTGAATCTGTGTGTCACTTATGACAAGACAGTTTAAAGTGTAAAACCGAACGGTTATTGGATATGCATTCTTATTGTAGTTTAATGTAAGGCTCCAGTTTCATAGCCCGCATGATATCCCCCGTAACAGAACACCTTCCGGCTTGTATGATAACCCTCGGGTCCTCTCGACCCTGAACCATCTGCTTGAAGTAATGTTCTGTCAGGGTGAAGGTTGTGTCTGGGTCGTCTTCTGGTGCACCTTCGTAGACTATTACGTTGTTCAGGTCCAGGGCTGGAAACCAAATGTATTTTGTGAGTAAAATTGTATATAATATAAGAAGCTGTGGTAAAAATATGGCGTTTTTGTAAATAATTGACAAAATATATATACAACCTTAGAATAATAACGCATAGAAACCTAGCTCGCATACGCTAAGTGAGGCAAATTGAAGCGCGCCAAAAGGGCCTACACGAGCGAGCGGGCCTTCAGTGCTCAAGGTCAACTTGCACCGCGAACAGCTCCAGAATTTTAGCTAAAAATGACGAATTGTGCGGTAAATGAGTGTAAAAATACATCAGACAAACATAAAATAGATACTAACATCACATTCCACAAGTAAGTGACGCGTTTTAACTTGTATTTTTATATAAATATTCACTAAAACCGAAAATTAACCTACTACTAAAACTAGCCTACATGAATTCGATTTTTGCCTCACTTGTGACAGTTCGTTTGATATGAAACTATCATTCTATGCGTTATTATTCTAAGTATACAACATAATGGCTTCTGTTTCGATGAACATAGCGTGGCTTTTCGACTATAATTACACTTATTTATCAAATGAGCTTTAAAGTGTTTGGTCCTAGAGTTATACAGTGTTTACGATGAAATATCTGCAGGGATTCAGTTACAAATTTTAATGGCCGTTGCAGAAAGTCCTATGTTTTATCGTCATCGTCCCGCCGCTGATCACGAGTCTTCTCTAAAAAGAAGATTGTGTTAGGTAGTGCTAGACTAGATTTATGTAATAGTTACGCATGTTTGGGGACCAAGGAATTCGTAAATTCCCTGCGCCCATTCAACGAGTTACTACACTCATCCATGCGAAAGCTTAAGCCGTTCTGACAAAGCGTTATGTCAATGCAATAGAAGAAAAAAATTAGAAGCAGTAGAAATCCTCGTGAAAGAGTCCAAGGAAGTATTGCGACCTTATCTATTTCTGCCGCCAAGTAGTAAAGTCAGCATTACTGTAATTCGGTTTTGAAGGGTAAGGGTGCTGGTGAAATTACAGGCACATGGGACTTGTTAACTTCTCAAGGTGACGGGCGCAGTGTTAATGCCCCTCAGATCTTTGCGATTTAAAATTCTGAGTGGCACTACAACTGTGGACAGGCGTGTAGCTGATATGGCAGCAGGTATGGCTGGTTCGAGTGCTACCAGATCTAAGACGTTTTTCGTTGTGTTCTATCTTTGTATCAATGTTTATCGTAATATTCAGTATTATTTTATTACGTTCTTTTTTAACTTACTCCAGGAATAGACGGTCGTGCCTTTTATAATGTTAAATAGGTAGACTCCTCCGAGCTCCTTTGCCTTGGCCGGGTCCACAGATTCCAAGCGCGTCTTAATTCGCGCCACGAGGTCCGCTTTGCCCAGGTTCAATGTGTCGCTTTGGGATGCACCCTGGAAGACGGTAAGACAACACAAATTTAGTTTCCTCTAGTTATGCGACAACACTGATGAAACTAAACCGTAGAAGTCTGTGTCTGTGAAAGGTCCTCGACTACTCTATTGGGTCAGTTTTTATGTAATAGGTAAGCAAATTACAATAGAAATTGTTACATCGATAGCTGCCTCTGTGGCCGAACGGTTACCATGTTAGACTGCCATGCAGAGGTCCCGGGTTCGATTCCCGGGCTGGGAGAAATACTTGTAGCCTAGCGGGGCTATGAGTGTGTGTGTGTGTGCGTGCGTGCGTGCGTGCGTGCGTGCGTGCGTGCGTGTGTGTGTGTGTTCGCGTTATAAATTGATTAATTTTTACTACTCGTTCATATGGCATAATTCCCCTGATAAGAATGTGTAAGAAACTCTCGGGGTCTTTGTAAATATCACAATTGTATAAATTTATCATTCAAATGTGACAAAAATTGATAATTGATTGTTAATAGACAATCAGTAAGAGCTAAATGGGTCACTGCCATGGGTTTTTGTCATCCAAGAACGCAGAAAATGTATAATCACTCGCGATTATTACACATAGGTAATGAAACTTTAAAAATGTTTCATTTAAATTTAATATAGGTACATGATAAAATGCGACTGTCGTTATGAAAATGCGTTTAAAATGATTTGGATACTAATAGAACAACTGTCAAAATAAGAATAAAGAATACAATAACGCAATTATAGTAATCATTAGAAAATCTTAACATTCACAATTCAGACATTTTTGGTAAAACTTTACGAACTTTCACAATCTATCGATAAAATTGTCGACAACATCTACATGACTATTTAAAATTTTACAAAAACTGGCATCCCTACAAATGTCATTTTATTCCATCTTAAAATCCAAATACACCCTGAAGGTCGCGCGGTTGGAGTCTCACCACAATATGAATTTTAACTCGTTTGTGGCAAGGTGCCGATCGTACATCTGTCGACCTTCATGGAGGAGAAGTTTTGACCGAAGGGTGTCATATTATATCGGCGATTCCGAGGCAGGTTACCTTACACCAGATTGCATCACACCTTTGCCGAAAAGCTCGTTATAAATTAAATTTAAAAAACTCACGATTTCTCAAAACTCAGATATGACCGGATTCGAACCCATGGCCTTTGCTTGTGAGGTCATTAGGCTACCACGACGCTACCAAGAGTTTACATAGACCGAGCACTATTTTAAATGTGACTTTAAGTCATTACTATTAGGAATAAATTTACATAATGAACATAATTTTTGCGCTAGTCAGAGAGAGAAACTTCGCATTATTAAATACCTTTTATATTGCAATAAATTAGACGATTTGGATCTCTAAATTATTGTGTCTTGGTTATTTTGCTTTGTCTATAGAATACCGTCAAAAAAAAAACAGGATTAAAAATGGAATTTTCGCTTTTTGCATACTCACTTCTCTAAGGGACAAATCGACTCCTACCTAAAGTATCGTATGTCGAAATTGTCAAGTTTACAGGGGAACGTTAAGTTTTGAATTCACTGAGATGAATATAACACGTGACTTTAGCATAGAAATGCTAAATTAAATTGTAAAATGATAAAATAAATTATGGTTGTTCATCAAATATCTATGATTTTATAATACTCTGTGTGAGTTGAGCTGAGAAATAAAATCACGTGTTACGCTCATTTCAGTGAATTCAAAACTTTAAAACGCTCTCCTGTAAACTTGGCAATTTCGACATACGATACTTTACGTAGGAGGGGTCGAAATAATAAAAAGAAAATAATAAGAACAGTAACATACCATAATGCCGTGTGTCCAGTACCGTTGCAGAGGCTGTATTGACATTTTGATGATACGTCATCGTCATTCGAGCTTTCACTCTCCGTTGCAACACTTACTTAGTACCATGAGGTCGCCATAATTTGTGAGTTGTTGAGATTGTCCAAGACTTCTATTCTTTTTTTAAACTTCCAAAAATCGAGCAAATTACAATGGGCAAAGCGCTTAAACGCCATGTAGCCGCCAGACTTAAGCAGAAGAAGTATAGGATCTCGATGAACTCGTTAAATCAAAGACGTTTTCTGTAATATATTGGCAATAAGTAACTAGTTTACAGAAGTCGTGTCATTAATCTTTAAAAGCTGTGGTGGTTTCTTTAGAACAAATTAAAAGTGAACCATCTTTTTGACCTTTGTTAGTTTGTACAAAACATGAAAAAAAACCGCACACACTCATAGCCCAGGACTAGGGAAACCCTGTATCGCGGTTTTTTTTATAATACCAAGTGACCGGATGAACAAGGTCATGGGCCTGGTGGTAAGTTACAGACAGGGGTATGTGTATCTTCTTCTATATACATTACGATGTTTTTTTCCTCACTATTGGCGAAAGATATTGCTAAACATTTACAAATCATCATTACCATCGTCATTTCAGTCGAAAGACGTCCATGTTGGATGTAGGTCACCCCAAAGATCGCCACAACGACCGGTCTTTTGCTGCTTGCATAGCATGATAATTTGATTTATTGTTTTAAAAATAAAACCCATGCTTATGATAGCTACGAATGTTTAATAATAAAAAAATTAAAAAGGACAAAAAATGTTTTATGATCAAAAATTTAAAAAAAGAACTAATCTTGTGTAGTCTGAGGTGGGCTGGTTTTATATGTTTTTCGCTTTCGCGCCATTTTTTATATTTATTGTTAAGTATTTTGAGGACAACGGGACACGAAATTTAAAAAGGGACTGTCTCGCTCAGAGCGGGACTTATGGTCACGTTATGCTTGCATCCATCGGATTCCCACCTTGTGGTCTGTCCACGCTGCGTTTACAGTACAGTTGTAGACATCAGATATAACATAATTCTAAAACATTTTTAAATGGCACCATAAGACTAATACCCAATTACACTATATACAGCATTCCATAACAAAATACTTAACTATTACAAAGAGCGGAAATGTATATAAAAAACGTAAAAAAATCTAAGGGAATATTAAATTAAGCTAAATGGGATTTAACATTAAAGACAAATTGTACTATTTAAAAAAATATGTAAACCAGTATTTCTACTTCTTACTACGTGTGGCTAAGTAATTTTGATTTAAAAGTTACAATATTACAATTAAACATGTCACTTGCATCACAGATTTCATAACTATACTGACACATTCTTATAACTGGGCTATTTACTGCAACATTACATTATTAGTATTATGTATTCATTTTAATAAATAATAATGGAATACACTACCGATATCTATGTTCCTCTAATGCTATTTAACACTAGAGGGCATTTTTAGACGCGTACTATTGTCAGTCACACGTGTTTACGGTTTAATGTGCATCTATTTTACAAAAAAGAACATATCGTCTTTTGTATCAAAAAACTATGGTTACCCTTTCCGTGTACATAGTACTGTTAACTCAGAGATTGTTATTTTCACTTTTTACCAGCATTACTTTGCCAGCGGACGGGTAGTGCCTTTGTGTGAAGCCTATGTTGCGTAACAAACTTTTGGCCTTTTATGAGTTATTATACAACGGATCTTAAAGGCAGCGCATTAGTGTTATGAGTGCAAAAGTCGTTATGGTCAAACCTTTGTCTGCAAATGAAAAGAAGATAAAGATTTGTATTTACATGTCTTTTTCTTTCGAAGAAATGTTCCAACATTTCTTTCTATAACAAGACATTTGTAGATACTTAATTCTTTCTTTTCCTTCAATGTCTGTCAGGGACGATTCTATAAAACAGCAGCAGCTTCAGGGTCACAGACGCAGTGGCAGTGCCACGCAGATATTTGCGATTTAAAAGAAAGAAAGAAAGAAAGAAATAAACATTTATTCGGCTATCAGGCAAAAATAAAACAAACAAAGAATTTAAATTAAAATTGTAATAAAAATAAATAAAATAAAATACAAAACACATAACAGTAGCCTAAACAGGCTATCCTGCTCAGCTTAATGCTGGGCAGATTCACAACGCTGATTTTCAGCAGGAGCCTGAGATTTAAAGCTCTGGTTGGTTCTGCAACATGACATAAAAAAGCAGAATTTTCCTCGTTGACATATCTCTATGTATGCAAGACCTAGAAACGTTATATGACAGAAATAGGGTGGCATTGTCCAACAGGTCTAGCCGTTATGGATCTGTAATTGATGGATTTTTATATTTAAAGATAATAAAGTGACGTGCAGTGGGTTGCCACATTGTGAAGTACCTAATATTTTAGAAATAGTGTTGCCTTGAAAGATAGGCTCCATTGACGCACTCGGTAGGTCGTCACTGTAAATTATGTCAAAGATATAATGTGTTAGGATAAAAACATTATTTTCTTTATTTATATGTAGATGTATTGTCCGTATTATATATTTCTTTTCATATATTTGTATATTATTTATGTTTATACGTTACATATTTTCCGTGTCTATAATACTTATGTCAGTAGCGGTTTTTTTTTCATTTAAGGTTATAATATTTCTCCATCTATCATCATTTAGAATTATTCTCTTTTGAACGCCGCCGCCCCTTGCTCACTTATGACCTTTGTTTTCACTGTCTTGGGTTGATTGGAAGGGATGTATTTTAGAGATAGGTCCAATTTACTCACCTATTGTAAGTATAATTAATATTTGTATTTCTTTGTGCAATAAAGAGAATAATACTATATATATATTGCGTTGAATGGACAGTAATATATGCATTACTATACATATAGTATACATTAGTTTTAGGAAACGTCGGAAAATGCAACTGCATTCTCTCTTGGATATTTATTAGTTAATCTCTCACTATGACACAATATGGGATGATAAGTGATGGACCTATTACTGCGAAGAAGACACCATATGTAGCCATCTGGTGTCTACTTCGCAATAAAAAATATTTGCTAGCGCAAATAATAGCAATACAATGCTAATAACTATATACTCATGTCTCTCCCACATAAAGACGTAGGTACCTATATCTTACTAACTTTTTTCATTCAAACTAAATTCTTATAGTACTTATATATTTTGAAAACCAGAAATAAGTATAGTCAGGTCCCGTGGTCACGGTTGAGTCAGTCAACCGTGTCCATGGGACTTGTAAAGGGCCCGAAACGTTGGTTTGATTGAAAAAACAAATATACGCGATTTAAATCCAGAAAAATAGTTTCATTTCCTATGTGTAACAATCGCGAAACCTAAGAACTCGATAAGAAATAAGTAGTGTATTTTTAATATTAGAGTCGATACAACTTCAAATGGCTTTGTTGATTCCGCACAACAATGATAATGTGGAATAAATCACTTTGGAAAAAATATATAGGTAGTAAAATATATAGGAAAACACGATTTATAAAAATTTTCACGATAGATAAAACACAAACCTAAGGGAGCGTGGGGGAATGGGGACCTACTAAGGAAAATTGACAATAAAAGTCATAGTTTATGCAATTTTAATTTTTATTAGTTATGAACATACGCTTCACATATCTGGGTACTAGATAATCACAGAAAAAATATAAAACTAAATTAAAACATTTGGTAAAAAAAGAAAAAACTAAAACATGTCATTCGCTCTCATTACCCCACAGTTCGGGAAATGGGGGCCGATAAGAATCCCGTATGTCAAATGGGAGCCACTATACATAATCAGTCTGAAAAAAAAATTAAAGCAATAAAATATATAAGTTAAAAAGTAATGAAAATAAACAAGAAAGTGTTAAAGGGATATCCAGTGAATATTGCAATGGGATAAGGAGAGCCAAATAGCTCTCATTACCCGCGTAACATCGAATTGAGAAAGGAATAAAACAGTAAAACATTTCTATTTTTATTGTGATTTCAACATTGACTTACAATTATATGGACGTCGGGTCCGCGCTAAAAAGTGTCCGAACTTATAGGGCATTAAAATCGTATACAGAACGTCATTCACGCTTTAGTCTTCGTTTGTTCGACTGACAGCGAAGCAAGCAAAATTAGACAGTACTGCGATGACATTACAATTTAAATTCAACGTTTTAGCTTTTTCATATTCCTTTACTTGTCACTACGTTTAAATAGGTTGACTTGGGACATTTTTTTTCGTGGTTTTTGTATTAGACCCGTCGTCCATTTATTTGTAAGTCAATGGATTTCAAGCATAACTTCTAAAGTTTGATAGATATGGTGACATAGCTAGTGTAAATACAATGTAGTATCTATGCATTTTAATGTTTACCTGTGATGATGAAATTTAGCAATTGTTATAAGCGCGGAGCGAAAAACACACAACCATCTCATATGACTAAACGCGGGGTTCTACGGGGGTGCCCACGGGACTCGAACCTTGTTGAACGTTAACGAAGACATAGGAGTACCGTTTGCACAAATACGAGCATTAGAAAAGTCCAGTTTAACACCGCTCTTATTACCCGCGGGCTCACCCAATACTCCACGTTCCCCTACCTCTAAATTTTACAAGAAAACCGCTGTGTTCAATAGGTACCTTATATACCAATGATTTTTATTTTATATCAACTGAAGTAAATAGATCACGTATAGTATCTTCTTCTCCTTGTGAATGAGTTCGTCCAGGTATTGTCACCTTATCTATTTCTGCCTCTAAGCAGTAATGTCAGCATTACTGTGTCCCGGTTTTGAACGGTAAGGGTGCTGGTGAAATTACAGGCACATGGGACTTGTCAACTTATGTCGCCGGGTGACGGGCGCATTGGCAGTGCGCCTCAGATCTTGGCGATTTAAAAAGCTGAGTGGCACTGCAACTGTTATGGACAGGCGTGTAGCTTGTTCGCTCCGTCACTTGATATTATAAAAAAAATACTGTACGATTCGTAAGATTATTTAGCCTATTGTTAAGGTGGAAAATAACAACAAATTATTTGTATTTGTAATGGTCACAAAAAGTCAATAATATAGCTTTAAAACATAACAAGAAAATTACTTACACACACATTGGTAGCCACTATAAAGAAGTGTACAGTAAGCAAAACATTGAATAAGTGCTTCATCTGGCTGCTGTTGATAAATAATAATTGTTAACGACCAAGCTCCTGGGACATATTTCTCGGATTATAGCTCGTATGCAATCAGTAGAGTGAGGTAACAAATCAGTAGAGTCCAGAATAATAATTATTATTCATAATTCGTTCATTCCCGTGCAATATTGCAAATGGCGTTGCGAAACATTTACGACAAGTCCTTATTTTATAAATTCACAAAAGTTATGCTTGTAAGTAGGACTCTGATAAATATGCGATATAAAGTACAACAACAACAAAATATATACATATAATATGGGAAAGGAATTCTAAAATATGGTAAAAATATGGAGATAAAAACCATTTTGTACAAATACCACGCTTTTAATATAAAAATAATTAATAATTTTATTCTGTTTCAATGTCATTTACCTTACTTTTATTTATTGTTACAGTATACATACGTGTGTTTTTTTAATTTTCTAAATTTAAATTGTAAATAAAAGCCGGTTTTTTATTTCAAATATCATATCATTCATGTAGAAAACAAATAAAATAACGTCAATTATTTAAATATAAAATATGTAATTGCATTTATTAATCCTGGCCCTACTTATTAGAGTCTATGAGGTGTCGCGTTTGTATCAATTCAAACGTTACATGCGTTAAGGTATAGGAACGTGCGCAAGAAGCGCATTTGAAGGTCGTTAGAATCCCGTCAATCGCGTTTTACTCGTGTTTGATTGAATCAATCCTGGAACTTCGAGTTGCAAGGATGAGGAAAAGGGCGAGGGAGAGGCGCCTCACTGCGCCGCCCTGGCACCCGCTGTCGTCTGTATTGTCGTATACCGCGTCTACATAATTTAGGCTAAGTTCAGATGACAAAAATAATAAAGCAAAACATGTTTCAAAACGGGTGTCTGGATAGTCATACGTTCGTCCGTGTGTACGCGCGGTAACGCCGCGTTCAGAGGAAACAGGTACTTCAAAACGCGCTTAGAATTATTATAGGCATTTATCATTTATGGACTCCAAGAAATATTAACTATGTATTTAGACATATATCTGAGGTGTACTCGTAATTTTAATTTGTAGTCTGCTTAGTGACCCTGTAAAGCAAAAGATTATACTATATTCATACATACCTGTCTATATACATATGTATACATATTTAAAAATGACCATAATCTCTAGGCACATTGTTGCTGAAGTTATAACATGTGGGTTATAGGGTTGTCTGTAATGTATTTTTTATATTTTAGTTTATAGAACCACATCACGTTTACTAGCAGCTTTTCATATTGACTTTATACGGCAGTGCGTCAAAGCGTCATTCCGTCTCTCCGTTTATCGCTTACACTGTATTGCATAATTCATGTGTATTGTGAATTTTAATTGATTGTCAGTGCTGCAAATCCGAGTTTAACATAGTAATATAATATTATGTCATATTCTCGTGCAAAATACTCGTACCGTACGGGAATAAAAATAATCTTTATTGTTCATTGTGTTCGATTTTTGTAAATTGTTATGAAGTTCATAGTTAAATCTTGTTTTCTTAAATTTCCTGTATTTTTATAAGCATAAGTATTTGTTTTTATCAACCATGTCTTCATTTTCCCAGTTTTGCGTTTTGATTTTAGCGCCATCTCTGAGTGACTTTTTGAATTACTACGTGAGTTTCGTTTCTACACCACTTGTTCAGGTAAAAGTTCAACACCAAAAATACAGATGGCGTTGTTACAAGATTTATAATTGCGAAAATTTGTTAGAAGGTTGGTGTTAACTTTAAATTAAAAGAAGTAGCAAGATAACGTATACCAATATAATGATTTACTATCAGAAGTCATATAACAAGCGTTGCGACTTTGTATTATATCCAGATGAGACCCATACTTATAAAATGAAGTATGTACCTGGTGGTGCCGATAATGCATATACATACATAACCCCCTCAGTGTTCAGTCGTTGCGTCGACTAATAAAACATGCAAATGGATTGACCGGACACAGATGTTAAAAAAAAACCTCGTTTAACCTGCTTACGCTCTATCTATGATGGACTTCGTTCCCATGGAGCGTTTAAACTTATTTGAAAGATGCCTTGCTCAGTTTAGTCAGTTGATTTTACGCTTTACGAAACTTCTTTACGTTGTGAACGATGAACTGGTTGAAATTTTGACAGTATTCTGCAGTCTAAAGAGGATCTCAAGGGTAAAGAAGGGCAATGAATTAAGTCGAGGTAATCTTTTTCCGTAGTAGTAGAGCTCCTTGTGAGTTCGTCCAGGGAAGCACAGCCACCTTACCTATTTCTGCCGCCAAGCAGTAATGTGAGCATTACTGCGTTCCGGTTGTGAAGGGTAAGGGTGCTGGTGATATTACAGGCACACGGGACTTGTCAACTTATGTCTCAGAGTAAAGGGCTCAGTGGCAGTGCCCCTCAGTTCTTTGCGATTTAACACGTTCAGCGCCACGTGTATGCTTTGAAATTCACCCAATGTTTTTGTTGTTCCAGGACAGTGTGTCCTGGCTGTACACAGATAAGGCTTGCCTCTTTAGGCCGTTGCAATTGCTATTGACAGGCGTGTCTCTTACCACCAGGCGTACAGTATCATAAAAAAAAATTACCATTGAAACAGAACTAAATTACCGCAGTTTTAGGCGCAGGAACTAAAGCTGTGTGAACGCGCTTGCAAGACGCGGTCACAGGGGAAATTACTCGGGTCGGCCCCCGTCCCGCGGACAATATGTCCTTGTCTACTGGTACGGCGCGATTGTTGACAATTCAGACGTTGTGGCTGTAGCTGTCGTATGCTGATGGCCAGATCTTTAAGAAAACAAAATTTTCGCATATCCTCTTTTGTTCCTCAGTCTATTTAGTCAAATTTGTGACGATGCAACCTCCTCCATCGTCATCCCGCCTTTTTATCACCTTTGCCCAGAGCAAAGGTGATAAAAATCGTGGCCACTTATTATAAAATTTTGAATACTTCTTTAATACCTTTGCAAATACAAATATCCTTCATTGCTAAATGCCACATTTTTGACAACATGTTAAGCCAGAACATAAACAAACAATAAACGGTACGCCAAACATGTCAGAGGCCAAAAGGAGGTGTCACAGCTTGTGCGGTCTGGAACCGTTGTTGTCGCAGACAGTGCTGTTTTCAGCCACCTTCTTGTTCCTAACATCTTAGGCGGGCTTAAAAGCAACGAGGGCCTAAAACAAATATAAAATTTAAAAAACCATTATTCTATTGGTGTGTGCGTGCGTGCGTGCGTGAGCGTGTGCGTGCGTGCGTGCGTGGTTTGTGATGTAACCGAGAGTTAGTGCAAATAAAAACCGCTACCATGTGCATTATAGTGCGTTCGTCTGGCATGATGTGAAATATTTAGTGTAAACTAAACTAAGTAACTGCTAACTAACTAACTAATTAACTGCGTAAGCAGATTACGAGTGTCGAATAATTGCGCGCAAAAATCGTCTCTAGTTTCTTTCTGCTTTTTCTGTTATGACGAATGTGCTAAGTTGAAACGGAACTCTGCATATCTGTGGATGGCTCCGGTACGGAGCCTGCCACCAGCTGTGGAGCTAGGTACTTTTAGCACTACTTTCATGTAACCTAAAGTTGGTAAGTACCAAATATAAGTTACAAAAAATCTTTTTTCAGTCAACTTTTCTAACTCATGTAAATAATTAGTAAATTATAACAATACTAGTACATAAACATGATTTAAAAATAGGTAAATAAGCAATCGAGAAAGATTATGTATCGCTCGGTGAAGCGAGTGGCAAAGTCACTGTCCTCTGCGGTGAACACACTTGGGGGACAATTTTACAAAACTTTACTAGATACAATTAACCAGAATATTGAACAGAATATTTTTTTAATATTTTTGATGATTTAGCATTATTTCTATTATTAATTTCCTAAATATGGCATGAATGCAAATTAACACCCTGTATAATAAAAAATATTTATTTATTTACACGCATGGACCGTGACGTTTGACGCAACATGGGTGTCCGATAGCCGTCCTCGGAAACGCCACAACATGAAACCTTTCGGTCAAAAGTCCTCCTTCATGAAGGTCGACAGACGTTGAGTTGGTACTATCACCATAAATTAATTAAAATTTACAATGTGGCGGAGACTCCATAATAACAGCAGTTTTTTGGAGTAATGAAGTCGTGACACGTATAGCAACGTCTTCGGTATCGCTGGACACAATAGATGATTGGAGCCAGTTGGGGCGGTGCCACTAAGGTTACAGCTAGTGTACTTCTTTTTCTTTTCCACCTTTTTGTAGCCGTCAAAGTTAAAGTCAAAGTCAAAGATTATTTATTCCATAGGTAAAATAAATTTACACTTGAAATCGTCACATTTAAGCTACTGCTCGTTCACTACGCTGACCTCCCTGAGAAGAACGAGCAAGAAACTCTAGGGATTGCTCTTTTCAAATAAACTTAAATGCTATGGAATACACTTTGAATCAAATTTGTGTGGATTCTGGAGCCATGTCGTCTTTCCATACATCTTTATCTAACACGTAGTCTTCAATTTTGTAATATGATTTATCGATCAAAATATTTTTAATGTAGTTTTTAAACTTAGGAAATGATAAACTTAATATATGCTCCGGAATTTTATTGTAAAAACGTATACAGTTCCCCATAAAAGAGTTGTTTACCTTGGTTACCGTCTTCGTCGCACTGGTCTATTCCTCTCGGTGGTACTGACGACACAGCTCCAGAGATGAGTTTCCGTCTTATCTTCTTTTTATTGTTACAGCTTTTCTTCCTTTTTTCACCTTTACTTTATACAATAAATTTATGTGGCCCGAGTATCTTTTATTATTGCTCCCTATTGGCGGTTTATAACCTTTTCAAATTGAATTGATCAAATGCAATATTTCCAAAACAAATTACGGCGCAATTCGTAAACCAGATTAACACCGTCTCAAAAGGCTTAACGGCACGTATTAAAGTTGTTGGGTTTAATGTGAACCACGTTTACGCGTTAATCCGTCTCTAGCTTAATAGTTCTTGAAACTATCTTACGAAGACAAAGTCGTTAAAAACTGACTATACGTGGGTGGGATACGTAATAGCGCACGCACTTCTTTGGATTTTTTTTCTTTACAACTACCAACGACTCACATTTAATACGCAAAGGAGGATGTCCATTTTGCACTCGCAAATATTGAATACATCGCTTATGGAACAAAAAAAAATTGTGAAATTAAAAAATAATAAAAACACTTAACGAACGGATCTCATAGCGAATAACATGATTAATTTTATTAGTACATTATAGATACTTAATTATCCATTTATAGACGAGAATACATACATTGGTTTCACACACTCAACATAGCCCCGCGCTAGGGAAACCCTGTGTCGCGGGTGCCATGGACACCACATAGACAACCACAAATTACACCCAAACTCACGAGAGAAATAAATGTAAGCCATACAAACATTTCTCCCGGCCCGGGAATCGAACCTGGGACCTCTTCGTGGCAGTCCGGCATGGTAACCGTTCGGCCACGGAGGCAGTTAAATCACATGGAAGTCATAAAAATAATACTTACGAATGCTTCATTTAAAAAAAAGTAACAAATAATTAGGAAACTTAACACGTAATACACTTTAACTAAAAATTAACTCGTGTAAAAACTGTAACTACAAAAATCGCGAAAAATTTTTTTTGAGTCTTCGTAATTACGTCTTCTTTATTTTTGCCCATCCTCTAAGGTCTACCCAGACGTAATTACGCATGGGTTGTGAAAATTAATTAAAAGGCAAAGAGTCGAATATAATCAGCCTCTTTATAATGAATATATAATGAACATCAATGATAATAAATTAAATTTATTAATTTAGCAAGAGAATTGTTTGTTTTGTTGTATTAATTTTTATACAAACGAAATTAAATCTATTTGAAAAATGTATATTGTATACAATACGTGTTCTATTTAGTTCAGCTGATACAAAAAAAAAATGTAATATGTAAATTTCGAGGTAACTTTGTGTTTTTTTTGTATCGTGAAAATTTGTAGGGATCGTGTTTTCACACTGTATAGTGTGTATGTATATATGTATCAGTGTATATCCGCAATTTTACTATATATATTTTTCCAAAGTCATTGGCTCAACAATTTCACTGTTATGAGCAATCCACCAAAGCTATTTGAAGTTGTATAGACGCTTAAGTATAATAAACTTATAGTTCATACAATCTTTAAAACTTTCTTCTGAAAAGTTGTCATTTTGCAATTGTGGCCTTAATTACGCCTAGGGTGCGTGTCATCACAACGCCATTTATATTTAAATAGCTTTAAAAACATAAAAACTATTGTGCCCAATAGCTTTGTATCAAGTGATTCATATTGGTCGATACTCATTTCTTGTGTAGAATCTGTAAAATTATCTCCTGAAAAGTTATTTTGCAGATGTGGCCTTATTACACCTAGGACGTGATTTATGGCCCATTTCACATTGTTAAAAGCAAACGTAATTTATGTGGAATATAAAGAAACTCTTTGTTATTAAACTTTTCTATTAGGCTTCTATAAAAATGCTTTAGATTTTTTTCACGCTAAATTGCTCTATAAAGTATAAATTTTCAACCCGTTGTATTGTAATATCTTTCTTATACAAAATCATTGAAGAGGTTTGGGTGTGCGCCAAAAATCTCATAGCGAATAATATAATTAATTTTATTAGTACATTATAGATACTTAATTATCCATTTATAGACGAGAATACATACATTGGTTTCACACACTCAACATAGCCCCGCGCTAGGGAAACCCTGTGTCGCGGGTGTCATGGACACCACATAGACAACCACAAATTACACCCAAACTCACGAGAGAAATAAATGTAAGCCATACAAACATTTCTCCCGGCCCGGGAATCGAACCTGGGACCTCTTCGTGGCATTCGTGGCGAAGGAGCTGCATAAGCTGCCCCCTGTCACGTTCGACCACGTCGACGTCACCAGGCTGCTGAAGGACATCACGTCCCTAAAAGCAAGCCTTGCTGAAGTTCAGTGTAAGTTGGAGGCCTCAGACAACACCATCAGTGAGTTGCGTGCCCAAGTTGCATTACTTAGTAGTGCGGCTTCGGTAAGTAGGTCACCTGAGGCCTGCAACGTGAACACTTGTCGCGGGGCGCAAAATGCTTCTTTCAGCAGTTTTAAGTCGGCTGACATGCATGTGTCACCGACCTCTGGCGCTGTTGCCGCGCGCGTTTCCCCGCACCCCGCCCCGCAGGAGACGACCCCTTCACGTGATTACGCAGCTGTTGCCGCTGCCCGACCCAGTACTCCACAACCACAACCCAGGCAACCAATGAAGGGAAAACTGAAAAAGAAACTCGTATCTGGAGCTGCGTCGTCAGTACCACCGAGACGAGTTGATCAGTGCGACTATGACGGCTTTCGGAAGGTGGAAAAGAAAAAGAAGAACATCAGCCGAAACTTTAGTGGCACCGCCCTGACTGGCCCGAATCATTTATTGCGTCCAGCGGTACCGACGACGTTGTTATACGTGTCGCGTCTTCATTACTCCACCAAGTCTGCGGATATTGTGGAGTACATGCGAGTGAAGGCCAATGCAAACCTGAGGGTCGAGCGGTTGGAGTCGCGCCACAACGTGAATTTTAATTCATTTGTGGTGCGAGTACCAACTCAACACCTGTCGACCTTCATGAGAGAAGACTTTTGGCCGAAGGGTGACATATACCGGCGTTTCCGAGGACGGCTACCGGACACTCACGTTGCGTCACACGTCGAAGTATATACGTGTAAATAAATAGTGTTATATGTATATTATCGTGTTATATTGTATTTATGATTAGTCCGTAAGGTAATTATTTAATATTTCTGTTATTGTTTTATTATATTATTGTTATATTATATGTATGTTAGTCTGTAAGGTATGTATCTATGGGTCCTAGTTGCCTGAAATAAATAAATAAATAAAAATATCCTATCCTCTTTTGATTCATAATATTGTAATTCAAACTAAATAAAATATTTTTATATGAGTTATTTCCCCAGCCGTAATTTTTGCGCGGCGTGGTTGCAGTCAGTAGGTGTAAGTTGCCAAAAAAGATTAGTAAAACATTTTAAAAGTCACATATATTATAGGAACAGGAAACCTGGAGCCACTAAAATAAACTTAAATACGCCGACGTTGTAATACATTAACTTAGTAAGTACACTAATAATTTTTTCACCTCACTAGCTCGGAAAGGCTTTCGTTCTCATTAGAAATCTGCGCGCAAAAGCGTTTTTTGCATGCTGGCATGGAAAACGTTTTTGAAATTTGAACTTGACGATGGACTGTGGTGCATAATGATATTATACAGATGGTGTAAATTCAGAACGCATCCGAATAAAAAAACTAATTTTTTTAAATTTATTATTATCACACTTTTAAATTTACCATTAACAAAATAAAAACAATGTGCATAAACCTATACAGATTTTTCGCACATTGTGCAGTTGTCATCTACACAATATAAAAAATTGAAAACATATTGAATATTATAGTAGGTAACATAACTATATCTCCGTGGCAAATATCACATATAACACGCCAAAAGTATTTTAGAAAAAACACATACATACACATACATTACGTATCAATGGTTAGGCGCAAACCAGCAGCACCACTAGCCTGACTAACAATGTATAGCTACGCATTGACAGCTGACGAACGATGTGAATTCATGGAATATTCAACACAAAAGACGGTATAAACCATTAATAAAACAACTTTTACACAGGGTGGCAAGATTTTTCTTTTGTTACTGTTAGGAGTGAACTTATTTGAATTATAAGTTTTTATATAATGATATATGTGGGTGTGTTTCTAAATATAGTCAGGTTAGACTAAATGGCGTGTACCTACATAAAAATACAATAAAAATTTTGTTACTATTTTAAGTGCCTATGTTTTGTTATGTACGCTAAACCTTGAAGATAACTAAACTTCTTTCATCTACGATTTTCCTCGCTATAGTGAGGTGAAAAGTTGTGTGTTTCGCTCGGCAGCAAAATTATTTTGCGTCTCTTGAAACCCTCGCTATGCTCAGGAAACCAATTCTTAGCTACCTATGCTTGTTCAGGTTTCAATACAAGCCAATAATACTCGTAAACAACAACTATGCAGCCTTGCATAACAAATAGCTATTTTCGTCTTGATTTCTATGTTTGGTGACGCGTCCACAACCTGTGCCTCAAACTTATCATTCTCTGTGAATATTACTGTCGGCAAAGTGACGGACGTGACGAGAGTGTGAAAGCGATATCGATACTGTGACGTGACCTTTATAAAGTCCATCCCTAATTCTTGTATTCAGTGTGAGTTATTATGGACGCAAGAAGAGGTGAACCCGTATTACAAACAAAGAAAACAAAAAGGCGAGTTTCGCCGAGATTACGAGGACCTAAGACAAAATCCGGATTAGTTTTATAATAACGCTAGTATGACCGTGAAAACGTTTGACTATATTCTTGTAAATGTCAAGCCAGAATTGGAATCACACTCTAATTATGAACGATAGTATCTTTATTGTTCGTAATAATCCTTCTATTTTTATAATCAATTATGTTTGCTGTTCCATATTGGTGATTTTCCTAAAACTGCTAAAATAATTTCCTCTGACGACATCTACTTAGTAGCATTTAGTAGCAGAAGAGCTCCTTGTGAAAGAGTTAGGCCAAGGAAGTACTGGTTATTTCTGCCGCCAAGCCGTAATATGAGCTGTGTTCCGGTTTTGAAGGGCGCTGGTAAAATTACAGGCACATGGGACTTGACAACTTACAGATTGACGGGCGGAGTGGCAGTGCCCCTCAGACCTTTATGATTTGAAGCTCTGAGTGGCACTGCAACTGTTATAGACAGGCGTGTCGCCTACCACCAGGCCCACGCCTTGTTCTTCCCGTCACTTAGTATAATAAAAAAAATATCTAAATTTGACTCGCCTTACAGTTTTGTTGGTAGAGTGGTGGCTCTAGTTTGGTATACAGACGACGCAGGTTCGGGTCCTGCCATATCCAAGGAATTTTTTATTCAGTGTTCAATTTTTGTATCTATAATTAGAATAAATACGATAAATTTGAAATCAAGAAATTCATGTACACAATTATCTAAAAGTACATATAATTCTGAAATTACCCTTGGGACAGTTTCTTACGTAATCGGATATTATACTAAACAATATGTTATGGTATGTGTTATTACGGTTTACTTCAATTTCTTTGTGTGTTTACCAAGAAGTAAACAAGAAATTCATTAAAAAATAATTCTAACACACTAACAAGTCTGAACTAAATTATTAAGTTTAGAGGCTTTTCGTGAAAATTAATCTTAATTAAAGTGCGATTTTAGTTTGTTAACTTCGTCTTTTAAGTCGACATTTCATAATATCATTAATTACTTTGATTTATTATGTTTTTCTCGATTCCAACAGATTCTTGTTAGTAATCTTTTACAAATTTTAATTTCTGCACCGGTTTTCTATTATTTTTTTTACGTCTATTTATTTTTTTTATGATACGAAACTTTACATCGCAAAGATTTGACCCTGCCACTGCGCCTTTACTCTGAGACATAACTTGACAAGTCCCATGTGCCTGTAATTTTACTAGCAACTTTACCCGTCAAAACCGGAACATAGTAACGCTGACATTACTGTTTGGCGGCAGAAATAGGTAAGATGGCAGTACATCTCTGGACGAACCCTTTCACAAGGAGCTCTACTGCTTCCAGAAGTGGCCTTTTATGTATGGTATGGTACGTATGATTACCACGGTGAGTAGGTTTCATAATGTCGCGCGTCTGATGACCATACAAGCCGCGCTGCCACGTTTGTATGAAGTTACATTACTTGTCTACTATGGTATTTGTTGGATCCCGGCTGAATCCGTTTCAAAATGGACCAGACTTCATTTCAATGAAACTCGTAGTATTCCGTTTATTGAAGTTTCTTATTCTAAAGTGGACTGTGTACACTTCAATTCTTGAACGAACACCTTATCCTAACAATTGTGATCCATGCCCATCTGACTTAGTTCTGTAAGCTGACAAGTTAAAAATATGAATGAACAAATTTCACAAGATTTTCATATATATGTATATGCCGATACGGCGTCTCCCATGCCGTACCGGCCCTATCAATGCGTCGCGGACGCCACCCATTCAATCAGAGTCCCTGAATTATATGCGTAATTCGAGTCGTATTGTTCTGACCGGCCAGTCGCGTACGGCCGTTCGTAACAGTATTAGTCTCTAGATCCTGATCCACAGGTAAACATAGAAATATCTCAAGTGAACGCAATAAGCCAGGCGATTTGCTAAAAGACAATGTCCGTTCGGATTGGTCGCGACAATAGAACACCCGGTAAATACCATTTATCAAACAGAACCCTTTGTTTTTCTACTACCGCCTCTTGTAGCTTGTTAATTGGAAGCTCTACAATGATCGATTGTGATGAATGATTTGTTCGACTTGTTGTTAATTCTATCGCAATTAGTAGATAATTTGTCCACAGTGATCGGTATTCTTCAGGATATATCACGGAGAGTGTGCGATGGAATTGCACGGTTTAATTCCGCGTTCCCCTTTCCATCACCAAGAGACTAGGCGTAGGTTTGGGTTCCACCCGTTATATTGCAGATATTTCAAGAATACGCACAAAGCGTTAGGCTCGACTCACCCTGACACAGAGTCGAAGCATCCCGACGCGTCATTTTTCGCGTCAACGCTTGGTTAAAGACGAGCGGTTTCGCGCGTGGTGCGGCCTCAGACGCCGACTACACTGTGATGCCAAGGGCTGTAGTTGAAAAACAGGACGCGACGCCACACTACAACTCTGCGCCTGTGTGAGTTGAGTCATACGCTTCCACATTTTGATACCTTCAATGAACATTATTTTTGTAAACACCTATATTTATTTAGTAATATTATGATCCCCGAATTTTGTGAAAAAAAAAGGAAACAGAAAACAAAATTCGAAAAAAAAACTAATTTTGTGGAAAAAGGAAACAAGACATTAGAATAAAAACAGAACAGGTTTAAAAATTAAGTTGGCGTAGAATTTCATTGGGGGTATCGATTTATCAGGCGAATGGCTATGAAGCAAAATTCCCTGAATGAACTTGGGCCTTTTTAAGCCGGGAGCAAGCCGAGATTGAAAAGCCGTTATTTGGGTGTGCATACTCTATCGTCTACCTCATCGTCACATTCCATCAGAGAAGATGGAGGTCAAATGCGCACTTAAAAAAATCGTAATAGACTTTCATAATTATCCACGTTTCACCATCAGTCTACTAGAAAGTCCGGAATTCTCTATGGTTATGTCATTGGCATACAACCTATTGACACGTAGCGCTTTGTTTCATTTTACCTGATGATTATGGCAAAGTGTATTTCTCAAAAGCTACAATTTAGGGCATTCAAGCCTGGAATTAACAGGCATTTACTAGACAAAAGCGTAACACCGTCAGCCGTATCCTCGCTTAACACCAGGTCATATTGTGGCCAATCGTCGTTGTCTATTTTACATAAAAGAAAACTCTTAATTTGATATAATTTTTTTATTGAATGTCAGAGTGTTTCACCACACTGATGTTCAATTATATTTTGTGAAATTATTTCTCCAGTTTGTTATAATTATTAATAAAAATATCGAACACTTACAAAAAATCGGTCGGATTCTAGCAAACGGTATCAGATGCTATGCCAACTAAACCACGGAACGAACAAGCGGACCACACGAATTTTTTTTATATTTTTTTTTTTTATACATGACTGGCAAATGACTCCACTCCACCTGATGTTAAGTGGAAAGTGGTATCCAAACGCGAAGGAACCTAGTGCAGCGATGAAACCCTCACTGCACTAGCCACCTCCACCCTGCCTGCCTACAATATGCCTCTTCACGCCTCGTTTGAAGGATCCCATATCATAAGAGAGAGGGAAGACATGTGCCGGAAGGGAGTTCCATTTGTCAACCGTGCGGCAGAGAAAGGAGCCACCAAACCTTTTAGTACGCGATGGAATGCGGCAGGTAGTGAAACGGTGACTACGAAGGCCAGCACGCGTGCTTCTGAGCAGGAACGGGGAAGGGGGGATGAGGTTGAACAGCTCTTCAGAGCACTCACCATGGTACATGCGGTAAAAGGCGCTAAGCGATGCAACATCTCTACGCAGTTGCAGAGGTTCAAGGCGTGATGAGACCTCTTCGTCGCCTATAATTCGAGTAGATATATATTGTTTTTAACGACCTTTTAGCCGTAGCGCCATCTAGAGAAATATATGAAAGTATTTCGTCATCCAGTTAGGCACCTTTACAACTACCAGCCCTTTGATTGAATAATATGGTGGTAAAACATCTTGACATTCAATGAAACATTTAATAAACCATAATTAAAAAATTTTTTTTTTTCTTCTTACAGTCACGGACTTATCACAACGCTCTCGTATATTCTAACGTTATTGCTGTAAGCCGTTCAATGCTTCTCCATGGTCATAAAGATGTATTACTACGAGCATTAACACTCGACGATTCGACCGAACCGAGCAGTAGGCAATAACCTGATAATGCGTCCAAACAGAAGTCGGGCTGAGAGCCCCGGCTATAAACCAGAGTAAATACAAAGTCGTTACTCTGAGGCAAATATGGGCTAACACGCCAACAGGCCCTTGTATTTTAACTCCATCAAGCGCCATACATTCCAATAGCAGTTGGCAATTTAGAGCCGTATTGCAATGGCAGAGAGGGGAGAATTTACTATTGATTCTTTGAGTAATCTTCGAGAGCGGTTTCTTCCCGTTTTATCCATAATTTTAACAAAAGGCTATAGGCGAAAAACATGACGCGTCGCAACGCTTCGACTCTGAGTTGAGCCTATAGTGTATTAAACAATACTTCACGATAAAAAAATCGAATACATAAACTGGCTACATTTTAGAATTAATTTTTTTGCAAACGAAACTAAAGCCGTTTTAAAAAATGTATATCGTATACTATACATGTTCTATTTAGTTCACTTGATTATAAAAAATATCATTGGTATACATTGACTTACAAATAAATGGACGACGTGTCTAATACAAAAACCACGAAAAAAATGTCCCAAGTGAACCTATTTAAACGTAGTGACATGTAAAGGAATATGAAAAGGCTAAAACGTTGAATTTAAATTGTAATGTCATCGTAGTACTGTCTAATTTTGCTTGCTTCGCTGTCAGTCGAACAAACGAAGACTAAAGCGTGAATGACGCTCTGTATACGATTTTAACGCCCTATAAGTTCAGACACTTTTTAGCGCGGACCCGACGTCCATATAATTGTAAGTCAATGTTGGTATATGTAAAGTACCTATGCGGTTTTTGTTGTAAAATTTCGAGGAAGTTTGTGTTTGTTTTCTATCTTGAACACCGAATAGTAGTCAGTGTATTATCCTCAATTTGACTATTTCTTTTTAACCGACTTCAAAAAAGGAGGAGGTTCTCAATTCGATTGGATGTTCTTTTTTTGTATGTATGTTACGCGATAACTCCGGTATTTGTGAACCGAATTTCATAATTCTTTTTTTGTTGGAAAGGGGGTACTTCCATAGAGGTCCCATTTCCTTTTGAAGAAAATCATCCACCTCTAAGGGTGGCTGTTCACACATGAAGATTCATTTTTATAAATAGCGCCTAACTTTAATTTAGCAGCAATTACTTTAATGGTTGATTTTGCTATTTCTCCAATTCAAGGCGTTTTTCTCTCAATATACTTTGAGTAGTGAGAACCGATTTTTATTATCTCCAGTGTCAAGTCCTGTATAGTGGCGAACTAGGGGATATTTCAATAAAGCTTTGCAAATAGACGTAATTCCACGTACTTCTGAGGCCGGTTTTTTAGTACTCTGTACTGAGATTATTCTTATAATTTTCATTTTTGTTTGACGATCTCATTATAATTAATTATACTTTGACATGTTGTGCAATTTATACAATTTATTTAATATTATATTTGAAAAGTAAATTAATCTGAATCCGAAATATACTTGATAAATTATCATGATATTTATAAAATTAATTGGAACAACAAAATGCTACCACGATCAGTGTCGTGCCATCTGTCTGTATCAGAGACGTATCCAAACGTGTCAAAGGACAATCTCATAAAAGTCACACTCCAAATCAAACTAACTTCTGCTGTTTCTATTTTTTTCTTATAATACAATAAAATAATCTTTACACGAACCGAAGTCTTTCACCATTAAAGATATTGACATTTTTGTTAATTTTAAACGGAAAAACATTTTATTAAATTTGACTAACTTCTGCGGTCCCAATTTTTTCTTCCAATGTAATGAAATGATTGTTACATGAAACTAAATCGATCAGCACTAAAAAGAAATTATCAATTTTTTATTAATTTTTATGGACATCGCACGCTTAACAAAAATAATTACTATGCCAAAATTTTAAATTTTTATTGAATTGATATTCAATTACTTTTTTGTGAAATTACTCCACTAGCTTGTTATAATTATTAATACAAAGATCGAACACTCAGAAAAAATTCCTTCGATCCGGCCGGATTCGAACCGACGTCTTCTAGCTTACTGTGCCAGACGCTATACCAACTAAGCCACGGAACGAATCCGACCGGATCGAAGGAATTCTTTCTGAGTGTGTTAATAATTATAACAAACTAGTGGAGTAATTTCACAAAAAAATAATTGAATATCAATTTAATACAAATTAAAAATACAGTGAATAGCGACATTTCTCGCCCGGACTGGTAACTGTAAAGACATCTAACTGGGTGATAAAACTTCCTTAGATTGCTCATAGATGGCGCTACGGCTAAAAAATCGTTGAAAAAACCAAATACAAAAGATACGACGCATGCACATAGAAAAATTCGTGAGGTCGCTGGTTCGTTCCGTGGCTTAGTTGGTATAGCGTCTGCCACGGTAAGCTAGAAGACGTCGGTTCGAATCCGGCCGGATCGAAGGAATTTTTTCTGAGTTTTCGATCTTTGTATTAATAAATATGCCAAAATTGTTTTCACAATAAAAGACTTAATGATTTCTAAGGCTAGTTCTCTGTATCTCCTGTGGTTTCGGAAAGTGTGCGTGTACGTGTGTGCAAATGTGTGCAAATGTAGCGTTGGCAAACCACCAACAAGATGAATCTACGCCCTAGTTGTAATCCCCTGGATGCGAATAGCTCTAAAACGGTCGTTGTGGCGATGGTATGGTATACGTATAAATTATTCTTACACTTCTAATGTCATTAACTTTCGGACCCCTCTTCAATAATCATCACAGGGAAAGTTGTAGAAAGGTTGCCAATTTAAATATTAAAGCACATTTAATTGAATTGTGGGGAAAATAAGAAAGCACCGCTAAGCAGTAGGTTATTTGGCCAGTCCTAAGTAAACGCAAGGCACTTCCTTGGGCGCATTTAACATGTTGCCAATAAAAAAAAGTTGTTTGCAATGCGTAATGGAATTCTTGTTTTTCTTTAGAGTTAGTTTCCTATTGAAAAGTTACGCGAGTTTTACTTGATTTGGGTGGATTACGTAAGATTATGTTTTTATGATATGATCACCATGTTTAGGTCTTGTCTAAATAGAAAGTTTAGGCTTGTGTGTGAGGCCAGGCGAGCGTAATTTTGTGAGTTACGTAATTTGCGCTACATTCGGTTTCATATAAAAGTACGGTTTGTTACACACGACGACGCAAAATCAGTTATCTGCCGACTCACGGGCGTAATGACGACTGACTTTCGGTCGCATCGCGCGAGTGGCTGGCGCGGGTTGAGGTAGGGGTGAGGTAAGGGGTCACTTTGGCATAAACGCTTAAAAAGCAACTGAATAAAATACGTTCGTCTGGCGCTCCAGCCGAATTTCCGTCGAGCGCAAACTGCGCAACTCAAAAAACGCAACTCACAACTCACAAAATTACGCTCGTCTGGCCTCACCCTTAGAGAACTTCAAGGGTAGTGATCCATCTTTGACGTGCAGGTTTTATCACGATGCTTTTTCTTTCACCGTTAGCGAACGCTATTTGTACTAAATATTCACGTACGTAATTAACAAATTAAAGTCACAGGTAAAACTGCGAAACAAAGACTTAATACTTAAGTACCTATTAATTACATGGATGATAAATCCGTGGTACTGACCTGTTTGGCTCTAACAAGTTGCCTCGATAGATAACGTTTATGTAATAAATATTATAATAACGCACACTTTCAACTGCCTCCGTGGCCGAACGGTTACCATGTCAGACTGCCACGCAGAGATTTATTATATTGTAAATGATAAACATGTATAAATGTTTATTTACAAAGAGCAACCCCTAGAGTTTCTTGCTCATTCTTCTCATGAGGATTTGTCATACGAAGGAGCAGTTTACTCAATAAGTATGACCATTTCAAGTTACTTATCTATATAATAAAGATTATATTTGAATTTGAAAAATTTGAAAGCACGATTTTTTTGCTTTGAATCGATTTTTTGGATCTTAATAGATCGTTATGCCGCTGAGTCGACCTACTACTACACATCGGATTATATGCTCCTGAATATTATCAAAATTTGTATTAATTAAACACTTTTAATACATTATTTAATTGCCATAATAATAATAATAATATTTTTTTTGCTTTCCATATATGCCGTTCCTTTACATCTAACTAAACTTTTTTACAATAATGTCATACAACTTAATGTTCAAAACGTTGTCCTCCTCTTTGTTTTCCATTTCTGTACTTGACGAAATCATTAATGAGATGAGAT
>NW_020653719.1:12555893-12580355 GCF_003589595.1 Hyposmocoma kahamanoa | reverse complement strand
CATAAGGCAGTGAGCATAGTATAATAAATATCATTGACACAAGGTAAGACTTGGAATACATTTCCTATTACTATTGGCGCAAATAGCCAATGAATAATGATATATAATTTATGAATTTATTTATAACATACTTCGTTTATAATATGTAAAAATACATAAAACGTGTCGCATAAATAAATAAAAAATAAATAACGCACACACTCAACATAGCCCCGCACTAGGGAAACCCTTTGTCGCGGGTGCCATGGACACACACATAGACAACCACAAATTACACCCAAACTCACGAGAGAAATAATTGTAGGCCATACAACTATTTCTCCCGGCCCGGGAATCGAACCTGGGACCTCTGCGTGGCAGTCCGGCATGGTATCCGTTCGGCTACGGAGGCAGTTAAATAAACATGCAATTTAACTAATTTCTGTGGAGGTGTGATCAGATGAATCTCTTTTTTCTGTCGTAAATATTACGCGGTGTGAATATATTATTCATAAATAATAATATAAACACAGTATTATTATAATATGTAGTTTTCAATAGTAGATAAATCTAGTTATACTTTCTAATAACTTTAGTGTAAAATAAGATACGATTAGGATATTTATTTTCAAATGTTAGCCTTTATGGTATCTTTATTTTAATGATGTAGCTATTTTGAAAATGAGAGTTAAGGATTATTTATCCACTATTTCATCTATTTCTTAGTTACCATATTCGGAATTCATCGAAATATTTATATAGTTTATAATTTAATGTTTTTGTTCTGTCATATTGTTCTTGTGTCATGTATATTTTTGTTTTGTTGTCATTGACAAGGTCAATGTTTGTTGTGCACGTAAGTTTATATGCTGTATTGTGTCCTGTACTTAGGTCTGCAGGAAGAAATTTCTTTAAGAAATAACTTTGTTTGATTTTAATACCAGGTGACGAGACGAACAATTCGTGCACCTGGTGCTAAGCGACGCGCTTGTCCGTAACAGTTGCAATGTCACCCAGAGCTTAAAATCATAAAAATCTGAGATACATTGCCACTGTGCCTGTCACCCTGAGATATAAGTTGACTAGTTTCTCTACCTGTGATCTTACCAGCACCTTTACCTTTCAAAACTCGAACGCACCTGGTGTTAAGTGACACACCTGTCCATAACAGTTGCAGTGCCACTCCGAGCTTTAAATCGCAAAGATCTGACCGGCGCTGCCACTGTACCTGTTATGGACAATATAAATCCCATGTGTCTGTTAAGTTATGTCATGTTTACGCCCAGTTAAGTCTATTGTATTTTTATTTTTATTATTTTATCTGCTTGGACGAAGCGATATCGTCCTTGTTATTTATTTGGCTGTACTGAAAACCAGCATAACAAAGTGTTTTCACACATCTTGTTACAATAAGCTGAGTGGAGGCCATTTTGGTAACTTTTAAATGTATTTTTTTTTATTTTTGTTATCATTCTGTTATATATATATATATATATTGTCATAAGTTTACCCAAGAAACTACTTTTCTTTCTTTCTGTAGTGTCACCAGGACTTCCTCAAATTCTTCAAAACCGGAATGCTGCTACTGCTTGGTAAAAGAAATAGGTCAAGTGGCAGACTTTTCCTGGACGAATTCTTTCATAAGAAGCATTACAGCTACTAAAATACAAAAAATCAAGTAATATCACCAAAGTTAAATATTGTTAAACATAGTCCAAGATATCAAACAACAAAGATGTTTCATAGTCTCCTTGCCGAACTTCTATATCATTCAAAAAGAGTGAAACATTTCTTGTTGGATAAATAATTTTATTGCATTGATGAATTTGTTGTTGGAGGCTTTTGACTTTTATGTAATTTGTTTTATATTTAAACATGATAAGGATATCTAATTTGACATTGTTATTATTATTGTATTATTATTATCATTATTTTGCCCTAATGACTGGTTAATAAATATACCTATTAAACTAAGTTCGGTCACTTATTATTATTTTGTATTTGATTTAAGTTTTTAATTGTAATCGAATACGATTACAATTAAAAAAATATTTTTTTCCAACATAATCTATTTTGTTAAGGAAATAAATAAATAAATATAAAATTAATCGTCAAAGTCGGTTAACAAATACCAGCAATTTTACCCTTCTCACAATTACTGCTTGGGTCAGGCGCCAGTATTGCCCTCGACAATCACTTGCACAAAGTATTCTACTATACAAATAATACTGGAACAAGTAACTAGTACAATAATTATCAAAAACACACATCTGCAACAAGCACATAGAAAAATTCTTAAGGTCCGTTAGTTCGTTCAGTGGCTTAGTTCTCGCTATCGTAATTCGATCCAGCCGGATTGAAGAATTTTTTTTTATAATACTACGGGACGAACAAGTCGTGCGCCTCGTGGTAAGCGACACGCCTGTCCTTAACAGTTGCAGTGCCACTCAAAGCCTTAAATCGCCCGACACCCTGAGACATAAGTTGAAAGTCCCATGTTACAGGCACATAACTTCACCAGTACCCTTACCTTTCGAAACCGAACGCAGCAATGCTTACAAGCAATAGATAAGGTGGCAGTGCTTCCCTGGACGAGCTCTTTCACAAGGAGCTCTACTGTTCCTTAATTACTAAACTTTTTTCCAAGTGATGGATCTTTATATTAATAATTATATAACAAACTAAGTGAAGTAATTTCACAAAAATAATTGAATATCGAGGTGGTCAAACATAGCGACATTCAATAACTTGGAAATTACTACAGTACTAATATTAACAAACTAATATTTGTTTAGTAAAAACTAGTAGACAGAGCTGAAACTATAGTTAGCATTGAACTGGAATTTATTATCGATTATGAAATCGTTGTTGACTACAAATCAAACGTTTCCAAACGATTGAATACACCCGCGCAACTCTATGATACCCTTGTCTATTAATCTTCACCTCTTTTCCCGGGACATTAGCAATAGTTTCCCGTGTTCTATATTCAGAACACACCTCGCCCTACGTGCGGTGTTCCTTACGTTCCACATGCTCGCCCCTTGTTTCGCTCGACCCCATTTTGTGGGTAAACGTGAATTTTTATTTTTATGACCTCTTTCAGGTTACATGTTTGCCGGCAGAACTTTGTATTGCATATCGTCGCCTTACTTTCTTAAACTCGTATCTTCAAGCACAAAGTTACTGAAATGCAAAAAATGGATTGTATATACAAATTTTGCAGGCTGATTTAACATATAATTTTTTCATATTCACACATAGACTTACAATTATATGGACGTCGGGTCCGCGCTAAAAAGTGTCCGAATTTATAGGGTGTTAAAATCGTATACAGAGCGTCATTCACGCTTTAGTCTTCGTTCGTTTCTTCTGACAGCGAAGCAAGCAAAATTAGACAATTTAAATTCAACGTTTTAGCTTTTTCATATTCCTTTACATGTCACTACGTTTAAATAGGTTGACTTGGGACATTCTTTTCGTGGTTTTTGTATTAGACCCGTCGTCCATTTATTTGTAAGTCAATGTATTCACACACTGGATTTTACCTATTCTTAAAGTAATGCATTCAAATTAACACCATTGATAAGAAATTTAAAATAAATGGAAAGTTTGGCCATCTCCTGAATCACTGTTTATGAGATACGTGTTTAAGAAAGTAAGGAATCGATGTGCCTGAAGTTCTGGTGCATAAAATGTATAATTTTGTAGAGCGGTTACACACCGCGGCATTTAGCAGCGCGTCTGCAGTGATTCAGTCGTTAATCGTCTACCTTTATCTATTCATGTTTCGGTTCACACCGCGAACTAAGCTAACCGAGCTAACTTAACTATTCCAACGATCCTACTAAGTTATGTAAAATAATAATAACGCACACCCTCAACATACACTAGGAAAACCCTGTGTGTATCACGGGAGAAATAAATGTAGGCCATACAAATACTTCTCCCTGCCCGAGAATCGAACCTAGGACCTCTGCGTGGCTGTCCGGCGTGGTAACCGTTCGGCCACGGAGGCAGTAATGGCATATTATGTGTTGTGTTAATATGTCGCCTTTCTGCCACAATTCACCCCTGCACGTACCCATAGTGTTATCATAGATCGCGCGCGTATGTTCTTTAGCTTTGCATGCAACTACGTGAACATATGCTATCGAGTATATAACCAGAAATAGAGACGAAATGTCATTTAATTCGATTGAAAACTATTCTGCCATATTATTACTGTGACAACTGCGCTCCGATTGGCTAGTCTGAGTTCGAAACAATTGACGGGTGTCGTCTTTTGTTTCACTTCAAATCGACCAGTTAACTTGAGGTTTGCTTTAATAGATGAAAATCGCAAAATTACTTATTTAATATGTAATTACCGATGACATTTGATTTCGTTTGTTTTGTAATTAGATGTTTTGCTGTTTTTCCCCACACCACCGAATGGAACAGCACGCCATTGTTAGAGTTATTATCGTTATTACAATAAATACAGCATATTTTTGAAATATACAGATACGTACTCACAGGTCAGTTGTTGGCGCTGTCTATATTTCAGTGCAAACGAGAGTTGATATTTATAAGTGATGTATCACTGATGAGTTACCAGTAATGTGTGGCCCTGATTTCGTCTCTATTTCTGGTTATATACTCGACGGCTTAAGCTAAATCTGCGCTTCAATCTTCTGCGATCCAGCAAACTACAATGGGAAGAGTGCTAAACGCCCAATGTACATTAAAATTTAAGAAATATAATTAAATAATAAATTTAAATAATAATAAACTACTTTATTTCCTCTACAAAATTGTAACAGAACAATGAACCTTATGATTTGTACAATTAAATTCAATTTGTGGAAGCTGGAACCTGAGCTAAGTTACAATGTGATGTAAGTCACATTTCATATGGGAAGCTTTTAATGGGCATATGATTAATCGTATTTAAATCTATGTTGTAAGAGTAGCTGTAAACTCCCCTAATAAAATAAAATAATACATTTAGGTACATTACCATTGCCACAGGGTTTTCCTAGTGCGGGTCTAATTAGCGTGTGCGTTATTGTTATGCTTCAGGTTCTAACCAGTCAGTTTTGTTAGAAAAATATTATAATAGTTATATGTATATGGAAAAGCGTTAAATTTAAATGCGACATTTACATTATAATGTAATGGCCGTTCACGTGATCATAGGAATAATATTTTCTGGGTCTGAATCATTTTACATATAGAATAGAATAGACATTTATTGCAACGCTACAACACATAGATACAAAAAAAATATTGATACTTAGACAAGCAAAACAAAACAAAAAGACGTAATTAACAAAATTAAAATAAAATTAAATATGACAATAACAAACAAAGAGCAAAACAGAAAAATACTAAATATAACAACTACAAATGTTGTACTGTCATGTGTGCGGTTGTGGCGTAAGCAAAAGGACTTCATTCAGCTTATGCCACAGCCGCAATTGATTGTGGCGCTGGTTTTCAATGAGCCCTGAGCTGAGATGAGTGACGGACGTGTGTGTCGCAAAATAAAATAAACTGCTTAAATAATTGCGTATGTGTTCTTTGTACGTTGTGTTAATGCTGTGTGTTATATTATAGATCGCAAAAGTACTTAAATATAGCAAATATATATATAAACATACCTACTGTGTGCGTTTATAGTTTATATATATTTTGATGTACACGGGCTCTATTACTTCAAATGGCTTTGGTTTTATAAGAAATATATTATTATTATATTATATATTTATTTTATAAGAAAACCGCTGTATTCAATAGGTACTTCACATACGCCACTGATTTTTTTATATCAACCGAACTGAATAGAACACGTGTACTATACGATATACATTCCCGCTGTGGGGTAATTCAACTGAGTCGATTTAGGGTATTTATTCTTCAAAAACGTGCACTAAGAACAATAGTAGGCATAAAAAAGAGTCAGACCTGCAGAAACCTTTTTAAGAAATACAATATAATGACCATGTACTCACAGTATATTTATGATATAATAGTTTATACGCGTCACAACTTGGCTACTTATGAGCGACGTACGGGCGGAGCACTAAACGGAACACTAAAATCCATTGCCCACCGTACCGAACTTGCAACTAGAAATCCGCGGGTAATAGGTCCCCGATTCTACGAACATCTACCCACAGACCTGAAAAGTGTTAGAAACGATGAAACGTTTTGTACCCGACTAAAAACCTTTTATTGAATTGTACAGTGACGATGAGTTTCTTTTGAAACAATTTTAATTTTATTTTATTCGACAAGCAGTAGTTATACTACTTTATTTTATATTCATTATTATTATTATAATTTTATTACTGACGATCATAGTTATCCCTTGACATTGTATTTCCAATTGCAATATTGTGACATTGATAACATGAAATAAACGATTCTATTCTATTCTATTCTGTTCTATTTTATTCTATTCTATTCATTTTTCAAATGGCTTTAATTATCTTATAAAAAATAAATTCTGAAATAAAGCCAGTATCTCTGTATTTGTACGTATTAATACGGGAATAATATGAATTCGAGCCCAGGTATTAAGAGGTTAAGCAGCGATATAACCGCGATGTATGTTTTCAATGATTCAACACAAGCGATGCAGTATCGATGCAACCGCTTATAAAACACAAGTGTCGCGATAAATATCGCTGCTAAAAAGAGGCCGTGTGTAACGGCTCTTATATATTCATGCTGGTGCAAGTTCTGATTTCGAGTACAGGAATGATAAAGGAACACGAAAAACACCTCTTGAAATTGAACTTCTAAAGGCACCATAGTATCTTGAATCCCAACGCTGTATATTAACAGAGTGAGGACGAAGTGAAATGGCGGGAATCATCTCAAGCGACGGCGTTGAAATTTATTACCACTTAATATCGGCCTCACCTTTACACCGTTACGTATTTCTGAGAAGTTCAATTCAACATTTCTTTATTCTGAACCTTATTTTTTATTATATCAAGTGGTGGGACGAACAAATCATGATGATGAAGATCTGAGGAACACTGCCAGGCGCAGGCCTGTCACCTTGAGATATAAGTTGAAATGTACCCTTCAGAACCGGAACACGGTAATGCTCACATTACTGTATAGCGGCAGAAATTGGTAAGGTGGCAATAGTTCCCTGGATATACTATTTTACATGGAGCTCTACTAGCAACATGAACAATATGGACATTTTATGATCTAGTTTCATTCCGCTTTATATATTTTTTCGAAACCTTGAAACTGATTATTAATTTATTAAGTATATTAATTTAATTTTTCGTGAAATTAATCTGATATCGAGTTCTTAGGTTTTCGCGATTGTTACACATAGGAAACGAAACTATTTTTCCGGATTTAAATCGCGTATATTTGTTTTTTCAAACAAACCGACGTTTCGGGCCCTTTACAGGTCCCATGGTCACGGTTGACTGAGGTGGTACAGTCTTCTTACGCTAATAGTTTGTTACAATTTATTAATACAAATATCTAAAACAAAGAAAGAAAAATCCTTCGACTTAAAAGACTCGAATCTCCGTCTGTACTATAGAAATTTTTCTTTATATTTGGTCTTTGTGTTAAAAAGTAAATTAATATCATTGTAGTAAAACATCATAATGTTTAACAAAATCAGTACCTGCAGTAAATAATTACAAGGAAGCTTATACCGAGGTTGTTTTTCAAACAAAGGAGTTTCAAAAAAAGGAGGAGGTAGTCAATTCGATTGTATTTTTTTTTTGTATGTATGTTACGCGATAACTCCGACGTTTGTAAACCGATTTTGATGATTATTTTTTTGTTGGAAAGAGAGTACATCAGTATTGATCTCATTTAAATTTGAAGAACACATTCCACCTTTAAGGCTGGCAAACTAGGGGATACATCCAGTGTCGCAGACTTTCCGGTAACCGATTTCAATAAAACCTGGCAAATAGATGTAATCCCACGAGCTTTTGAGGTCGGTTGTTTTAGTACTTATTTGTCTTAATTCGGAACGAAATCGCGTATATTTGTTTTTTCAAACAAACCAACGATTTGGGTCCTTTACAAGTCCCAGGTCCTTTATAGCCGACCGTGACCATGGGAACTGTAAAGAGCTCGAAACGTTGGTTTGTTTGAAAAACAAAAATACACGATTTACGTCCAAAAAAAAAGTAAAATGCACCAGGCGCACTACACAGTGTTGCAGCAGCCGAAAAGAACCTGGAGTCATTGTCATAAAAATAGTTTCACTTCGCAAGGAAACTGGTACTTCATTAAAATGCAAACAAATTTAACTAAATGCTGGATATAACTTCTTGACTTTGATGAGTACGAACATGTAATAATTACAGTCTTCACCTTAGAATTTTTAGTAATAATCTGTGTGGAACACGCGCTGTTTCCCGTTTTTAAGCCCTCTTGATATCAATCAGGTTACCCCACCAAGCGAGAAACAGCCCGCGTATAATAATCACAACTTCCGTTTCCTAATCTTATTTAATTACGTATTTTGCTAGACAGTACAATTACTGTATAGCAAAATACACAAACTCATACAAATGAGTTATTACTACTATGTACAATTTCTCGACATGTCTTGTAAATACTACATAATACAGTCAAGAAACAAAGTCACAACTTCCGTTTCCGAATCTCATAATTATGTATTTTGCTAAATAGTATAATTACTGTATAGCAAAATACTCAAATCTATGCGTTTGCATAAATAGTAATAATTCATTTGAATATTATTTATGTACAATATTACAAAGACATTTTATAAATGCTATTACAGATCGCGATTATACAATCGTGAAACATCACACGGTATAATAATCACAACTTCCGGTGCCGAATTTAATAATGTGTTTTGCAATAGAGTACAATATTACTGTATAGCAAAATACTCAAACAAATTACTAATATTAATGTACAATATTATAAAGATATTGTGTCTTGTTTACAAGTCTTGTGAGTGAGTTTGTAAGTCCAAACTCATGGTATCACGATTTCGTTTAACCAAGGTAAACAACTCTTTTATGGGGAACTGTATACGTTTTTACAATAAGATTCCGGAGCATATATTAAGTTTATCAATTCCTAAGTTTAAAAACTACATTAAAAATATTTTGATCGAAAAATCATATTACAAAGTCGAAGACTACGTGTTAGATAAAGATGTATGGAAAGACGACATGGCTCCAGAATCCACACAAATTTAATTCAAAGTGTATTCCATAGCATTTAAGTTTATTTGAAAAGAGCAATCCCTAGAGTTTCTTGCTCGTTCTTCTCAGGGAGGTCAGCGTAGTGAACGAGCAGTAGCTTAACTGTGACGTTTTCAAGTGTAAATTTATTTTACCTATGGAATAAATAATCTTTGACTTTGACTTTGACTTACACCAAAAAGCTCGCGAACGTGTCGCCGAACGTAGAAAGTTCGTTACCGCCAAAACGGCATAAGGTAAAACGCTCTGTTACCGCAGAACTCAGAATGTATCCAATATTATTATTAATGGCACATTGAGATGCCTTAACGAATATTTAATATCTTTCCGGGCCGATTTATGCCCGCATTGAAATGTATTGCGTCTCCCCATTTTGCTTTGTGACTTTTTCACCTTTTTTGTTTGAAATATCTCTTTTGAGTGTTAAGTTACTTTGAAGCTCGATTATAATTGAGTAACAGTAGAACTCCATGTGAAAGTGTTCACACAGGAAAGTACTGTGATCATACAGCCAAGCAGTAATACGAGCATTATTGCGTTCGTCTTTCGAAGGGGCTTGTCAACTTTAAGTATCAGGGTGACTCAGATCTTTGAAATTAAATAAAAAAAATTCAGATAAACGTGTTGCTTACCATCAGGCCGACGTTACGAGGTCAATTGATATAATATTATTAAAAAAAACAGAACTCAAAAGTTCGTGGAACAACATAGATTTGTTAAGTTTTATTGAAATCGGTTTCCGGAAAGTGTGCAAAACCGGATTTATCCCCTAGTTTGCCACCCTTAGAGGTTAAATGGGACTAATACTGAGGTATCCTCTTTCAAAATGTCGATTAAAAAAGTAATTTTATGCTGTACAACCATTGACTTACAAATAAATGGACGACGGGTCTAATACAAAAACCACGAAAAAAATGTCCCAAGTCAACCTATTCGAAATTTAAATTGTAATGTCATCGCAGTATCGCGCTGTCCGTAGAACAAATGAAGACTAAAGCGGAGTTTGGCGCTCTGTATACGATTTTAGCGCCTTACAAGTGCGGACACTTTTTAGCGCGGACCCGACGTCCATATAATTGTAAGTCAATGTGTACAATGTAGTAAGTGGGTGTTTACTTTCGAATTCAAAATACTATTCTCATATGTTCTTCATTTGTTATCTTCAACATTTCTTCGAAATTTGGTTTTTCTTTGTGGTTGTCAAATTTTCAACACAGGACGACTGAAGTCGTAAGCAAGCTGTTTTTTTTTCGTTGTGGCATCCGGTTGCAAGTTTTAGCGCTTTGCGCAATACGTTCGACTCCTATAAGTTCCGAATCCCAGATTGAAGGTTTGAAATCTCAGAGGGATAATTTTGTTTCTTGGATTTAGTGCACAAGCGACAGCCGAAGTGGGTCCTAGTTTTCTAGATATGTATAGCCTCGGATTCGGAAGTAATATGAATCGGATGTAGTGCGCATATGCGCTTTATCCCTTTCGTAGACAGTATTTAAATAGAACCGAAAAATGTCAGTTATTGTCGCAGTGCTTCTATTGGTTCAATATAAAATGTTCAATGTATTTAAGTCATTGAAGTTTGTCAATACATTGTTGATGCTTCTCCATGGAAAAGCAACAGGCGGCAACTACATAGAAAACATTTGAAAAGCGCTCTGTGGAGCCCGTAGTTGGTTTCAAGAGATCCATGTAACTAAATGTTGTACCCCGTGCCATCATATTCTAATATTTAATTTACGGTAAACGCTGTTGCTGTCCTGGAAAGGGTTAAGCTTCGTTTTAGATACTCTATAGATAACCGCTCACGCGATGGGCTCATCCTACTGCAAAATGGTGGCTATTTGGTTTCGCAAATTAGAAAAGGATTCAGTTTAAATACAAGTTTTTATAAATAAAAATTATTATTCTGCATTGCTAAATAAATACCCTCCGTACTAAAATAAAAACATCTCAAATAAAATGCAGTAACACACCGCAAATCCTGCACTTAAAAAGCACTAATGAAATTTTTGGTGTACTTAGGTAAATATGATAATATTCCGTTTGAGTGTTTCTAACGTTTACCATGAAATTACTCCTTAAAGTATGTATAGTTTATAAATATTTATATTCAGGGTAAACTTAAAAAACGCTACTTACGGTATGTTTTCAATAAATAAACACCGAAATCACCAGCCTAAACAATAACACACACGATTGTCGTGACGTATTTTTGAAGTTGTTTATTTTTTTAAATGACAGACCCAGGCATTAAAAACTTTATGGTTTGCTAGAGTAGTTACCGAAATAGGAATTAGTATTAGTTCTTTTACCTGTTATAACTTCGATATCCGATAAATCGGTATAAAATCATCACCGGCACCTCTAGGTGTAGTATGCGTCTATGGCTGCATGTATCTCGTGAGCGGTTATAAGCCGTTGCGAACAACGGTCGCTACGATTGTATGTCAAAGAAAGTTGGTATTTTGTGGTATTTTCCATCGAGTATATAACCAAAGATACAGACGAAATAGAGGCCATCCATCCCTGGCAACTCATCAGACAAATGGACCATATTAAATCTCGTTTGCGCTGAATTCACAAATTAGAAAGCTGACATAGTACAGCGCCAACAACTGACCTGTGTGCACGTCTCCGTGTATTCCAAAAATGTTCTGTATTTATTGTAATAAAGATAATATCTCTAACAATGGCGGTTGTTCCATTCGGTGGAGCGGGAAAAACAGCAAAACGTCTAATTACAAAACAAACGCAATCACATTTCATCGGTAATTAAATATGTAGTTTCTCAATTATCGTCCAATATAGCAAAGCTCAAGTTCAACTGGTTGATTTGAAGTGAAACAATTGACGATACCTGTCAATTGATACGAATTCGGACCTGGCCAATCGGAGCGCAGTTGTCACCGTAATGATTTGGCAGAATAATTTTCAAACAAGTAAAATGACATTTCGCCTCTATTTCTGGTTATACTCGTATACTCGATGGTATTTTCACATTGATTTTTTCCCCGCTGTAATCGAGGTATACAGGGCAATTCAAAAAACATTATACTTAATTAACAACAATATTCTGTAATTTAGAATCGTTAGAAAAGGCAGTAAACATAAAAATTCGTTGCCTTCAACAAATCGAACACGTGCCCGACGTTATAATTTACATAAACTTCTGGACCCCTATTTATTTATACCCCTTCGCGTATACTGGGAGAAATGGTAATGATGGTTCGTTCGTTTCTCTTTGTGAAGTTAAATTTGGTAATTATAAAGAAAACAAAGAGGCTGGAACGAGTAGAGGAAGGAACCTCCGCGTGTATAGTCTCTGCTACCCCATTAAGAGGTTGCTGTATGTACTCATGCATGTATTTATATTATACATATACGTATGTTACTCATTTGGAAGGTTGCCGGTTTAAATTCTTGTGGTGGAATGTACTTATGACGTTAATTGAGTTATACCCATCTGATCATCTAAAACCGATCCCTGGTGGATCTGTTTTATTTTATTATTATTTTCTATTCCCATCGGATCCCATATGCCCCCTGCATATATATCAATAATAAATATTAATATTTTATTACCACTACCCACAAATATTAATATACGAGATAATATTGAAGTTTATTGTTGGTAGGTATTGTGGTACAGTCAACAAGGAACAATAATAATGTCCAGTCACAAAAAAATTTGGATGTTAATATTATAAAATTTAGGCACGATTGTTCAATAAAAGAATGATTGATTTTAAAACTTCTTTTTCTCTTGACTGTACTACCTTACAAATACAATGAGGGGGGATCTGCTGTGAGTTGCATAATGTAGGGGGGATTATTTCGGATTTGAAATTGGCGGTGGATCAGTTGTAGGAGATCAGATAGGAATCATCCCTCTAATTCCTATTATTGATTTTATTGAATACCATGAGTTTTTCTATCATGATATTAGTTTATTATAATTATTAATACAATAAACTAAAAAAAATCCCTTGACGCGTTTGTAATGCCAATTTTGGGCGATCATTCTACCAACTGTGCCCTAGATTGGCATTACAGGTTCGCCATAAAAATATAGTGTATTCCATCGATGCAATAAGAAGAAGAAGGAAGTTTTACGAGAGTACACATGAAAGTATATGCTAATTCACTCATAAGACAGATGTAGAATCGGTGACACACCATGAAAGTATCATCTAAAAACGGGTGAGGACGGCTTCGGTTTTAGGTCAGTTTGAGAACGCTGTACCGAAAGGGAGACACCGCATTCAATATGGCCGCGAAGAGAAATGGGGCAATTAATCCTGATTAAACCAGAAATCAAGTAGCATGGCATCAGTAGACAGTAATTGTACAACTTCAGGCGTGTGTGAATAGGCAATATATATACTGTACTTTTACATTATAATTGTACTTATTATGCTAGTTTCAAATTTCACACATACAGAGGACGGCAGAGTAATTCCGTTCGGAAATTGTACATGTACAATTAATAATAATAATAATAATAACGCACGCACTCAACATAACCCCGCACTAGGGAAACCCTGTGTCACGGGTGCCACGGACACACACATAGACAGCAACAAATTACACCCAAAGTCAGGAGAGAAATAAATGTAGGCCATACAAATGTTTCTCCCGGCCCGGGAATCGAACCCGGTACCTTTGCGTGGCAGTGCAGCATGGTGACCGTTTGGTCACGGAGGCAGTCAATTTGATGGGATACCAAAAAAGCTTCGCTCGCTGCGCTTCGGTAAAAAGAAAGAAAAAATCTTGTGTATTTTCTACAGTAGTAAAGAGTTACAGTTAAAATAATAAAATGGTTGCAGATATTTCAAATGTCAAGTGAAACCAGTGGGCACAACGGGCACTTAGCTTGTGAACGATTAAGGTACACTCCGCGAAATAAATATCATAAGCAGACAGTTTTACAACCCTGCTCCAAAGAGCTAGTGGGGCCTGGAAATACGTGGTGAGCTTAGAACAATAACAAATTGAGGACTACAATAATCGTTTTGATAAGTTTATAATTTGTATTTAATTAAAAAGTACAGTTGATATCATAGGATACCCGACCCCCTAACCGACCATTTGGTTCTAGGACGATAAGTGTGAAGAAAAGTGTTAAACAAATTAATCTTTTAATTGTGAGCCGAACAATGACCCGTGAAATTCATTTTGGTACGACGTTTCAAGAAACTTCTTAAGCCAATTTGATCTTAAACGTGTACCTATTTAGGTCTACTTAGTCGTTATATTCATTGTTGAAGCTCGTGTCCTCCAAAGGTTTTCGAAACTTTTTGAACGTTTTTATTCCATCTGGTTCCGTCTTCGATCTCTTTCAGGTCAGTCGTTATAAGGAAGCCAGTGAAGGCTGTCATTTGGTCACTCCATTGGCTAGGTGATTGATCGCGGAGTCTCTTTTCCTCCACCTTACCCACCACAACCAGCTTGTCAAGGTTGCCTGGTTATCGGTGTGCAATATGACCAAAATACTTCAGGATTCTCTGGTGGCATATTGTTGATACCTGTGATATTAATTTGCTTAATTGTGGATTGATTTGTCTTTCTAGCGATTCACGATATACGGAGCATCTTTCTCCAACACTACATCTCGAAAGCGTTTACTTTTTTTTCGTTCTGATAACAGGTTTGTCCACGACTTTGAGCCATATGGAAAAATCGGGAAAACCAATGTCCGGACTAGTCTCGATTTGGTAACGTTGGAGACTTTTCTGCTACGCCAGATGTGAGTTAGGTTGCTCATAGCAGCTTTGGCCATTTAAATCCGTCTCTTGATCTCTTGTTTACGTATTTAAATACAGAATACAAATTACAACCATAAAGCTTTAATTCCTTTATCAGTTTTCTGTAGAATGCGTAAGAGGCTATAAGAACCAAATGGCTATGGGGGTTAGGCATCTTAGGGGCATCGACTGTATTTTAAGCGCGATGGCAGTTTAGTAGTAGATTCGGTTGGTTCTCAATTTTGAGATCGACGGTTCTAAACCCTGTGACGGCATGAATCTGTGACTATAATTTCTAAGTTACGTAGGCACATTATATAATGTCTAGTAGCAATAACTTGCGTTACTCAAGGGAAGTATATTGATGTATAATGCCTATTACAGATGGTTGACAACCCTTAGAAAACGTGTAAAGTTCTCAACCTGTTTAGAGTCAGCTTTTCTGGGAGGAGACCCGTACAGCAGTGGGACGTGTTGATGTTGAAGCAGGCTGATGATGAAGGTGAAGAAACTTTATTATCGAGTTCTTAGATTTTCGCGATTGTTACACATAGGAAATGAAACTATTTTTCCGGATTGAAAAAATTCGTATATTTGTTTTTTCAAACAAACCGACGTTTCGGGCCCTTTACATGTCCCATGGTCACGGTTGACTGAGGTGGTACAGTCTTCAACCAGTTATGTCTAATATTGATGCAAACCACCCTATTTTTTCACTATAGTTACAATAGTTATTAATTAAATACCTTATTTTTAATTTTACAAAGAAAACATTCCAATTTACGCTACATTAAGTTTTACAAATTATTTTATTGAATGAATTTTTATTAAGTTCAATTTATTATTAATTAATAATAGAAATTAGAATAAACTAAAACATATTAATTAGTACTGCAGTCTTATGTCTGTTTGGGATTTTTCATTAGAGGAAATACTGGATCCCAAACTGGTGGTACGAAGGAACCATCTTCCCTGTCGAAATTAATTGAAATTAAAATTTAAACCTTTGAATTGGCCATTGAAATTAAATGTTTTTTAATTTCAATGGCCACTCGCAGCATCCTGGGTAGATAACGGACTTCTTTTGCAAGGATAATTTTTTTAGTCGATGTAGTTTGTAAAAAAAGTCATGTACTTATAAATATGTTTAATGTCTTATCCAGGGATTTTATGACATCTTTCTTTGAAAAATGCAAAAATATTTCAACGCCATAGTCAATCTAGAAGTGCATACAAATATAGTCTAGTAGTAGTAGAGCTTCTTGTGAAAGGGTTCGTCTAGGGAAGTATTGCCACCTTATCTGTTTCTGCCACCAAGATTTAATGTGAGCATTACGCCGTTCCGGTTTTGAAGGTAAGGGTGCTGGTGAAATTACAGACACGTGGGACTTGTCAACTTATGTGTTAGGGTGACGGGCGCAGTGGCAGTGCTAATCAGGTCTCTGAGTGTTACTGCTCTTCTCACTGCTTCAATTGCCATGGACAGGTGGCCGCAGTGGAGGTGAAGTAAAACCAGAAAATTTGTAAATAATACTTTTATAGATTTCTCATAGGTGGCGCTACAGCTAAAAAGTCGTTGAAAAACCAAATACCCAGACACGGCTACAAGCGCATAGAAAAATTCGTGACGTCCGCTGGTTAGTTCCGTGGCTTAGTTGGTGTAGCGTTTGCTAGAAGACGTCGGTTAGAATCCGGCCGGATCGAAGGAATGTTTTCTGAATGTTTGATCTTTGTATTAATAATTATAACAAACTAGTGGAGTAACTTCACATAAAAAATAATTGAATATCAATTCAATAAAAAAAAATTATGTGTAGAAAATAGTTATATTAAACTTCCACAATGGATTTCTTAACTAAAGGAATTTAAACCGAAGTAAGGAACGTTGGGCAGAAATGTTACTTATAATTAATACGTAAAATAACAATTTTGTCAGCGGTCACATTGTAATGCACTGGGCGCATGTACTGTTGCGAATGCAATGCGTTGACCTGATATTACAGGCGTTCGCATATCTGGACACATAACACGCACCAAATGTATAAACACAGGCATCATAATGTTGTGAGGTTTTTGCCATCGTATTAAAAGACAAATAATATCTAAATGAAAGCATCTGCCTAACCATTTGGCGAAATATGTACTAAATCGTAACGTTGAGAGTTCCCTTAAACGGCCCTGGAGTAGGGGCGAGCGAGGTAATTACTGTCATTATTATCAAACAAAGTAGTACTTAATGATTTTCACTGCCTGCAAAGTGCTCTCTATTAGATTCTGTAAAAATGTAGTATTCTCCCTTCGGAACGAAAAAGGGCACAACTAACATTTTTATCAATACGACTTACATACATATAACGGATCAGGAAATAAAGGTCAATCTAACTATTTTCTTGTTGAATAAACAGCAAACTCAAAGGGCATACTGACTGTAGTAATCAGATTTTTGTACTATAAAAAGTAGTATTTCATGTTTATTACGTTAAAACAGTAATATCAGAGGATTTTACTTAGTAATGTACGGGATTGTGCCCTTATTACGTAGTTGAATTAGAATGTAATAACACAAAAAAGGCACAACTGAATACTTGTGCTCTTTAGTTAAGTATTAAAAAAAACTGCCTCTGTGGCCGAACGGTTACCATGCAGAGGTTCTGGGTTCGATTCCCAGGCTGGTAGAAATATGTGTATGGCCTACATTTATTTCTCTCGTGAGTTTGGGTGTAATTTGTGGTTGTCTATGTGTGTGTCCATGGCACCCGCGACACAGGGTTTGTTATGCCCCATTGATGCACGTTAATAAAATTAGTAATAAAATAAGTAGAAAGGGATACCAAAGATATTTTAAAAACGGCTAATTATAAAACAACGAATGAATGCATTCTATATAAAACTTGTTGTATGTGTTTATAACATAAACAAACTACTTCGTACCAAATGTATATTATAACCATTATTTTTTATCAGAAAAGCCTAAAAAATATTTTGAACACATTTATCTACGAATTTAGAATTTGCTGCTTGTACCTTTTTTTCTTCCGAAGGCTGCTTTTTTTACGATACCAAGTGACAGGTGGTCTGGTGTTAAGGGACACGCCTGTCCGTAGCAATTGCAGTACCATTCAGAGCTTTAAATCGCAAAGACCTGAGGGACACTGCTACTGCGCCTGTCACCCTGAGACATAAGTAGAAATACAGTAATGCTCACATTACTGCTTGGCGGCAGAAATCAGTAAGGCGTCTGTATTTTTTTAATCCGCTCATTGTCTGGCCATACCAATAGCTCAGTCTTGCTAAATTAAAAGTTGGCCTTATTGTGAATAAATCAACAGCTAAATCAGTTTTATGCGCTGCGTTAATGCTAATTTTAACAATTTAACCGAATTGCGTTTACATTTTTTGACTATTTAAATTAATGGTGTTTGTTTTCAATGTTCCCGGCAGCTACAGTGCCGAAGGGTCTATATTACACGATACCATCGGCACAAGAAATTGTTTCATCGGCTCATATACTAAAGACTCTATACTACCTCGAATGGCTTTGGTTAATTCAGCATAACAGTGACAGTGTTGAATTAATAGCTTTGGAAAAAATATATAGTAAAATTGGGAATATACACTGATTACCATTATGCATCCTTACACATCTTACTCAACTGAACTAAATAGGACACGTATAATAAACGATATCATTTTCGAAATGGCTTTAATATCGCTTGTAAAAAAAAATAAATTCTGAAATAAAGCCAGTGTCCCTGCCAATCGATTCAGTACGGGAAAAAATAGAATTCAAGCCGAGATAGTATCGACTCTTAATAGGATAACATAATTATTAATACAGAGATCGAACACAGAAAAATTCCTTGGACCCGACTTGAACAACAGGTCGAGTTAGCAGGTCGACGAAATTCTTCGATGTGTCTCGTATAGATATGATAGTGTTTTGTATTGTTTTTTTTTTCGGTTCTTAAAGCCGTTAGCGACATTTAGTGAAAGTATTTTGAATCTTTTCACTCAGCCGGTACCTTTACAGCTACCACAAGCTGATGTTGATGTAGCTTTGTAAAATGTATTATTGCTTTTTTAATTTGCAATTTACTGAATTTGACCAGTTTGAGCTGTCCCTTATTTACAAGAAATTTAATCATTCAGGACTAAAAAAACAATTTGTCATAATATTTCAACTTAATGCACAACACACGCTTGACCAAAAACTTGATTAGAAAGTTCACCTGTATCTCCCATCGTTTCGGATTCGCCCAAGCTGTCCAAGTTTTAAGTCACACTGTACATTGAATGCTGTTCTAACTATTCAAACTTTATGTACCAGTAGAGTAAAGAGTTCATCCAGGGTAATGCTGCCACCTTACGTATTTCTGCTGCCAAGCAGTAATATCAGCATTACTGTCGGTTTTGATGGGTAACGTTGCTGGTGAAATTGCAGGCACATGGGACTTGTCAATTAATGTCTCAGAGTGACGGGCGTAGTGACAGCGCCACTAAGATCTTTGCGATCTAGAGTTCTAAGTAGCACTGCAACTGTTATGGATAGACGTGTCGCTTACCACCAGGTGCACGACTTGTTCGTCGCATCACTTGGTGTTATACGAACTAATACTAATTTTGAACCGGTGTTACCTGTTACCATCCATCCAAAAAGTATTATTGTGTACTTCATAATGGCTTACATTTTTGCCAGATGTGTAAACAGATATCTGCGTTCTATTTACAAATTGAATACGTATAATACTCTGGCACATTACGATGTCGCCGTCTCTTTCACGCCACACTGATCAAAATATACACTTCTCTTGCTCGCATACAAAGATTTGCAGATTGCGTAGATACTGTTGATTCACACCCTGTGAAATCAGGTTACAGAAGAAATGTACAAAAATATAACGATACTTCTGTTTAATAGTGCGAAAAAAACAGGGTAATAAGTTTTACAGCGCGCTATGATGGCCGTTTTGACAGATTACAATAGTGAGGTCAAATCTCAATTCATTATCGAAAAATATATAATGAAATGTGAATCGCATCTATAAGTTTCTAGATTTGTAACTAGTATTGCAAGGGGTAGCTGATTAAACAGTTTTAATAAAACGAAATAAAAATTTTTACTTTAATATATCGTCAAGTTTGCCGGAGGCAGAAGTAGTGCTAGGCAGCGATCCTGTACCTAAGTGACGATCGTATTAGATTTCATTTCAAAAAATTTCGAATGTCGTAAAACAAATGCCGAGATGTGTAGTAAATTTGTACATCCATACATTTTACTGCGTGTAATTGACAACAATGTACATCAATTAGCTCCTTCAACGTAGTTACGAAACTTGATGAGCGGACAAACGTCAAAATAGTTTGTAGTATTTAAGGTGTTATTCATTGACTTACAAATAAATGGACGACGGGTCTAATACAAAAACCACAAAAAAAGGCCCAAGTCAACCTATTTAAACGTAGTGACATGTAAAGGAATATGAAAAAGCTAAAACGTTGAATTTAAATTGTAATGTCATCGCAGTACTGTCTAATTTTGCTTGCTTCGCTGTCAGTCGAACAAACGAAGACTAAAGCGTGAATGACGCTCTGTATACGATTTTGACGCCCTATAAGTTCGGACACTTTTTAGTGCGGACCCGACGTCCATATAATTGTAAGTCAATGAATAAAAAGTAAAATATTACAAGTGACACCTGTGAAGTAACTTATTTTTCATGATCTGCGAGTCGTCAACATGAAGTAAAACCTTGTGTATAAAATAACGCAAGGAAATTCCATGTAAAATTCAGAAGCATAGCTAGAGACTTAATATGCAGTGCACAACAGCATTCATTGTCGAAGCAAGACAGAGTAACCACATCAAAGGACGCATTCATGAATTTCATGTGTGAAAATAGTTTTGCTGAATACTTGTACCGTTCTTGTTGGCATCCCAGTGTAGTGTATACACTAGGATGCCAGACTTTATCTACCTTTGTTTGCAAAAGGATATTCCTGCAAGGCCTGTCGTACATATATTTGTATACGTGTATAATGCTTCTTCTGTTAGCAAATTGAAAATATGTATTATGTGGATACTCGCATTATGACGAACCTTAGTGATACAAAATGCGACTAGAAATTTTGTTGTGTATAATGTTATATAAGGTAAACAAATTAAGAAAAAATATACAAAGCCTGATCATATTTAAAATAATACTTAGACGTGTTGAACTCATTGACATTTTGTACACGTGATCAGTGCCCCAAGACACTAATTTTAATTCATCTCAATAAATATTGTGCATTTGGTAATCTACTAAAAATTAAGAGTAGGAGCATGTCAGTGGCTAGGCTTATTTATAAAAGTTTTTCATGTCAATATTAGGAACATGGTAAATAGAATGTCATCTCTTGTGTTGATTTGATTTGAATTGTTATGTTAACGTGATGGCCTTCGAGATTCCGTGTCCTCTTTGACTTTGATAGCTTCTTTTATTATTTACCATTATGTCTCAATTCGGTGACGTGTTTTATAGATGACGTTGGAACATACTTGAATCCAGCAAAGGTATTATGACTATTCAACTGTCATTGCATTTTTTTGATATTCTGCTCTTCAGCGGCGAGTTGATGGGATGTCGATAGTGTATAATACTCTTATAGTTCGAAAAACCGTTGTCTAGAACGAAATACAGTCATGAGGGATCTGGGTGTCGCCCATGACTCAAAGCTGATCTTTAATGATCATATTGATGATGTTGTCTCCAAGGCTACTAAGTCTCTTGAATTCAAAATGTGTAACTTAGTCTTTTTCTCAAGGCCAAGAAGTTTACGAGAACTATGCTGTGCATATGTTCGTAGTAACTTAGAATATGCTTCCCAAATTTGGAGTCCGAGATACCAAGTCTATGTCGACAGAATTGAACGAGTCCAAAATAATTAATTTAATTCTTATGCTATAAAATGAGTAAAAGCGGTTACACACGACGACTTTTAGCAGCTATGCAAACGCGATACAGTCGCAAATCGTCTACCTTTACACAAGCGCGTGATTTTAAGCATCGATGCAAACGCGATACAAACGCGCGATTGCATCGTTACACATGGAATATAAAGGCGATAGCATCGTTGCAATCGCGCGTTTGTATCGATGCAATCGCGCATTTGCATCGATGCAATCATCGTTTTTTTTTCGCTTAACACAAAAAATACTAAGGAAAAAAAGTGCATTTATATCAACGGACGGCATCAACTCCTCCCAATTGCTTCCGAGGCCCCCAATATTCTTCAACGCCCACTGGCGGTACAGACCACTTTGGGAAACTATGATGCACATGCATGTGAACTCCATCTACTCCGCCTGAAGTCTACTTGCAAGCGTCCGACCAGATATCGCGACGACCACCCATCCCCGATTGACATAATAGTTTAGTCTTTCCGAACGTAGATGCCTCTTCTCTAGCATTAAGTAATTTCGTACTGTAATAACCGTGGTAAAAATTACTAATATTAGTATGGATCATGGTCTGAAATAGATAATTCTATTCTGTTCTTCCCGCCAACGACTCTGTTTTGCCAAAATATCAACTTTTTCATGATCAATTATGGTAATAAAGAGACGAACTTGGGTTACTTCCGTCTTAAGCGTGATTACAGACCCTCATCTCCGCGCGCCCCAATTGGTATTCGAGAGTCCGCGATTACAACTGATATTAAATAAACGCAGTTTTCATGAGCATGCACGTCTTTTCTGCTGTATTAGTTCTAGCAACAAATACCCATAGTGCTCTACTAACTTACTTTATTTCGCCTGGTTATCCTTCGTCTTGGCGTTCCTCTTCTATCGATGGTTGGACAACATCATGGCAATCCTGACTTTAGAGGTTGCCGCACTAAATAACGAGGTGGTACTGCAGCCGAACCATTGACTCAAATTTTTCAACCAGGAGCGACTTAGTCTTAGGTGATAAGTTGGAGTAATTTGTACTTATTGTTCCTCATAACGTGGCTTGGTCATTCATTTAAGTTTTAGAAGTTTTCATTATATAGTACGGTATTCATTAAAGTACTGTCGATCGATCAAATGAAGACTGACCCGCGATTGTTTCTCTTTTTGCGATTTCTTTCTCTTTTAGTTCGGATACTTTTGAGCGCGGATCCGACGTTTATTTTCAGCAATGCTCACATTATTGCTTGGCGGCAGAAAGGTGGCAGTACTTTCCTGGACGAACTCATTCACAAGCATATCTGCTGCTTATAAATTATTTAAGCTTTATTACATTACGTATCGTAAGTGGACGTATGGATAGGTGTCGATGCCTGGTCCAATCTATTCAGAAACAAACGTTTGCACATTGTGCTACTACCGCTCATCAACGATAATAAATACCTTGTTAATCTTAAGGTGCGGCTGCTGGCGTATAGGCAGCTATTTGTCAACCTTAACTGCTATGTGATAGCGTTTATACCTTCGATAATTACCTATACGTCCAAATTCGTGATGTATTGTTTCCGCAGGTAGTAGAGATATGCAAATTTATGATCACTGATGTATCTAGTAAGGTTTTGTTTTGTTTTGAGAGACTTTTACTACCGCTCTACAACTACTGAATCCGGTTTCCGATAACCAATTTCAATAAAACTTGGCAAATACTTGTGATTCCACGACCTTTTGAGGTCGATTTTTAGTACTCTGTACTGAGATTATTTTATAATACTAAAGGGCGGGACGAACAAGTCCTACGCCTGGTGGTAAGCGACACGCCTATCCATAACAGTTACAGTGTCATTCAGAGCAGTAAATCGTAAAGATTTTACGGGCACTGCCACTGCGCTCATCACCCTGTGACTTAAGTTGATAAGTCCCATGTGCCTGTAATTTCCCCAGCACCCTTACCCTTCTAAATCGGAACGCAGTAATGCTCACATTACTGCTTGGCGGCAGAAATAGGTAAGGGGCAGTACTTCCCTGGACGAACTCTTTCAAAAGGAGCTCTATTGCTTTTAATAAATTATTGTTGGAATTACCTTTACCATACAGTCAGGGAGGGTCACTATAATCAATACTAATGTAGAAAGATATTGGGCTGTTGAAATTACCATGTCCCTATCTACTGACCCGAGAGGTAGGGTTTTCCGGAGAGACTACGGGCTTGACGGTAAGACCAGGTTACAACGTGCGTCCGAGCCAATCCCTCCGCCAGTGATACGCCTCGCGGGCGTCTCTGGTGGACCCGGACTTCAGCTGCAGAGACCGTGTGTGGCCGGCGCTTCTGTCTAGGGACAGATAGCGCGTCTTAGTGGCTGTCTAGTTGAGGGCCTGAAACGAGGGGACGCGCAGGACACGTGAGTTGCCCTTTAAGTTAGAAGCTATGTCCGTACATTGTCGCAGGACATTGCGACTGGCATATATAGAGGGCGCCGTAAAGTAAACAATGCGAATTCGTTCCGTGTAATTAAGTTTATGTTTAAAATTAGTGAAATTGTCTCATCAACTAAGATAAGCGATTAAACATCGATATTGATACACTAATATT
>NW_020653719.1:12518810-12540893 GCF_003589595.1 Hyposmocoma kahamanoa | reverse complement strand
CATCGACTTTTCCCGAACGCAGAAATGTAACGAGACAGGGAAGCCCTAATCCCAATAGGCGGCACCCTTTATTTGGCGTCAAGCTCCCACCAGTACGAGTGTCAAGCCGTGAGAACTTCCTTCGACATACCGCCGCGTTAGAAGGTGACCCAACCAACGCGAGGCGCAAACTTTGGCAAGCTAAACTCGCTACTTCCCTTGATTTTATCACCCCAGCCGAAATTCCTGAACCATCTCAGGTCACAAGGTACCCGATGTAAAGACTACGTGGTGAAATGGGAATGCAACCTGACTCAAAATCATAATGTGTCCAACGTTTGCGCGGTGCCATAAGGTAAGTGCCATAGAGGTGGCTGCTTATCTACTGGTGCAAAGAAATATAACACTGGTTTGGTATCTACTGGTTTTTGTCATTGACACGACTAGAAGAATATCTGGCTGAATCCTATGTCGTTTCTGTAATATATAATTTATGTTTAATATCACTTAGCATTGCCAAAGCAACATTCTCAATAAACACTTGAGTCTTACACAGTCCAAAACAAGGCCGTAAATCGCGTCCACCTGTTCAATGACAAACATAAACAACAACCATTAATCCACAGCTTTCTCACTCACTTTATAAACTTCAATGGGCTGCTAAAATGACGCCATTGCGTTTTAAAAGATATTTAGTCGGGGTTTTGTAGAAAGGGCAGAAGCGACATTTCGAAGGTTCAAGTGTTTGAAAATATATACGTCCGGTTTTAAAATTCAATTTTAAAGTAAATCTTAATTAAAACGTAAAATACCGCTTACACACAACAAACACCTATCATATATTTGACAGACATGAAGAGAAGGCGTACAATTTATTACTCTATTTCCATCCTACGTTTTGTGTTAACAAATATATTGTATAATGATACCAAATGACGGAATAAACAAGCCGTGCGCCTGGTGGTAAGCGGCACACCTATCCATGTCAATTACAATGCCACTCAGAGCAATTAATTCGCAAACCACTCCGCCTGTCACCTTGAGACATAAGTCGAAAATCCTATATGCCTGTAATTTTACCAGCGTTACTGCTTGGCGACAGAAATAGTAAAGGTGGCAGTATTTCTTTTTGGCTATAACACTTTCACAAGGACCTCTACTGCTATTAAAATTCATAAATAAAAAGTCATTCACATCCGACACAAAATTCAAAGTTTCGTAAGCCATAATGAAATAATGATTACTTTATATATGACTAACAAAGCGTTTTGTTTAATAATAAATGTAATGGAAGATTTTTAAATTCTAAAACAGCTTCCAGAGTTTCTTACTTGCTCTCTACTTTGATCGGTTTGCAAGGTGTACTAAGAACGTAAAAATTGTCCTCTTTACGTTACACTTGCAGCCTATGGATCAACTATACTCAAAAGGCTTACAGCGCCTTGCGAGTCCAGTATAACATTCACAATATTCATAACGCATTCAGGATGTTGTTGGAGCTGCCGCACTACTGCAGTGCGTTGGGAATATTCGCGGAATCGCGAACAGACGGTTTTCGGGTCATCATGCGTAAGCGAGTGGTGTCGTTATTGAGGCGCGTGAGTGGTAAAACTTAACGTACTAAAATTTAAATTTGTGTGTTTTTATGTGTTTACTTACTTAGGCATAAGGTGGTAATTGTTACTAACACGATATGGAGACTTATTATTATTGATCACTATAATGATTTTAAATACAATTTAATGTACAAAGTGTGAAAGTACTTACTGTATATCTGGCGCACCCTGGACTTTTGCTAGTTATTATCGGCGATTACCTTAAAGAAAGAAAGAAAGAAAGAAAGAACTTTATTCACTGAATTTGAAACACTACACACACTTATATCTAAAATTACAACTAAAAAGAAAACAACAAGTGACTCATTAATTTAAGTTAGTAAGTGTGCGTAGTGGCTCAAGCGAGGAAAAGGATACGACTCAGCAATATGTCTATCTCGGTCGAAACAGACGCTGATTTTCAGTCGTTCCTGTATCGGCGTCGACTGAGTCCCGAGGAAATGGTACATGTATATCCTTCCTTTCAAGCCACACTACACATTTACGACACACGTATACTCGTACATTTAAATAAAAGTTATAAATACATGTAAATATCATTAATAAGTTGGGAACATCCGGCATCAGAGCATACGCTGGTTTTCTATTAACACTTTTTTCAAAAGTTTTTTAAATGTTGATTTAGAGATAGAGATTTAGAGTTAGAGATTTAGAACCTTACGCAGATTGGTATATCCTTTCACCACGTTAGCAAGCATTACAGTATATGCCATCGAGTTGATAAGAAGAAGAGGTACAATTTGGTTAGCTGTGAAATAAAGATCTTTTGAATTTGAAATACGAAGGTATCGTTCACGTAATATTCTCCGAAGAAGAGGTCGTTACACAAAGCAACATTTTAGGCGCCTTAAAATGTTGTGCACCCTCTAAAAACGGCACTTTACTTTCATCTAAAGGACACTCCGACCAATTGAACTCTTCAAAACGAGAATCTTAGGCTGGTATTAATGGAGGATGAAATAATAAAATCTTACAAGAAAGAAGGGTAAGTTTGTAAATGTATCTTACATCTGGTTACCAGAACATGTTAATAAAATTTTTCTCAAACATGCTTGGAAATATTTGCATTAGTTTACGGAAAGTTTGTTATTTATGGGCCATGCGACTTCTTTCCGACCAAGGCCTGCAAAGTCAGTATGAAAATCCATTACTGTCCACTGTTGTAAACTTTTAAATCTATCTACTAATAATGAACTACGTAAACATGCAAAAGAAAAACTCATACAGCCAACTGCTCAGTGTTCATAATTGCCAGAATTAAAAGTACCTATCTGTACCGCTTACTTAAAAAAAAAAGAAAATGGCGGTAACACTTAAAGTGTTTTGGTATTCTTTTGTTTATTTGTCTTTTTTTAAATTTTGGTCGCGAAAATTAGTGCTAGTAACAAGAGCGATAACGAAGTACTAAGTTTAGAATAATAACGCATGGAATTATAGTTTCATATCAAACGAACTGTCACAAGTGAGGCAAAAATCAAACTCATGTAGGCTAGTTTTAGTAGTAGGTTAATTTTCGGTTTTAGTGAATATTTATGTAAAAATACAAGTTGAAACGCGTTACTTCCTTGTGGAATGTGATGTTGGTATCTATTTTATATTTATTTGACGTATTTTTACACTCATTTACCGCACATTTCGTCATTTTTAGCTAAAATTCTGGAGCTGTTCGCGATGCAAGTTGAGCTTGAGCACTGAAGGCCCGCCCGCTCGTGTAGGCCCATTGGGAGCGCTTCAATTTGCCTCACTTAGCGTGTGCGGACTAGGTTTCTATGCGTTATTATTCTAAGGTCTTATTACCTTTAATATACATTAAAACACATCATCAGAAGTTCATCAGAGTACTATTAATATGCCTAAAAAAACAATAACATTTTCTTTTGGCAACTGTCTTGTATAAATTTTAATGTTAAATAATTGTCTTTTTTACTTTTATCTATGATACATATTCGTCTCTTTAGTATTTTATTATTTCTTCGCCTTAGAATAATAACGCATAGAAACCTAGTCCGCACACGCTAAGTGAGGCAAATTGAAGCGCGCCCAATGGGCCTACACGAACGGGTGGGCCTTCAGTGCTCAAGGTCAACTTGCACCGCGAACAGCTCAAGAATTTTAGCTAAAAATGACAAAATGTGCGGTAAATGAGTGTAAAAATACGTTAGACAAACATAAAATAGATACTAACATCACATTCCACAAGGCAGTAACGCCTTTCAACTTGTATTTTTATATAAATATTCACTAAAACCGAAAATTAACCTACTACTAAAACTAGCCTACATGAATTTGATTTTTGCCTCACTTGTGACAGTTCGTTTGATATGAAACTATCATTCTATGCGTTATGATTCTAAGTTCCTCGCATTATTTGAGAAAAATTCTATACATGACTCGGCGGGAACGGGGATTGCTTGACACGTATTAATACAAAGCCTCGCTGAAGCTCGTCCTTGTAACTTATACTCGTCCAGCAATCCCTTACTTCCCGGCCCTGTATAATGTACTATAAGGACCACAGACCACATATTTCTTTCTTCCGTGATAAGGACCATGCAATTCGTTTCATTTCGTAAAAAAATATCAAACATGTTTTTGCTTGACACACCAGTTTTACATATAAGGTTTAAATTGAACTCTACACCACTAACGACAAGGCCCAAAGTCTGAACACTGTTCATATTGTTTTACAAAGAAACTAAAATATTATAAGATTATGTACATTACTATAAAAGGATATATCAAAGTAACTTCTACTTTAAAATTATGAGGCTAGTGTTGAATTTTAGTCAGTAGAAGTTAATTTTTAAAATTCTGCGACATAGCAAGAGTAATAATGTAAAATGGCACGTTTGCATTCGTACAAACACTTAACCTACGTCGGACACATCTTAACTATTTTAAATAATAAAAAAACTAAATAAAGGCAGCCACACACGAACAATTTACTATTTCTTAGAACCTATTATTTGTTGTATACGTGTATAGAAATCGACGATTGAAATCTGTCGCGCGTCAAATGCAGTGCCGGGGGATAGATTAAGATTTTCTAGAACAGATTGAACATTTCAAAAAGTAGGTATAAAATAAAACATAATGGAAAAGAAAAACAATTTTTATTTATTAACCCGTTCATGAACGATAACGGCGTTTACCGTAAAATATAATAACAGAATATGATAGCACGGGGTACCCCATTCCGCTATATAGATCTCAAAAACCAACTACGAGCTTTACATGACTTCCAAATGCTTTCCATGTAGTTGCCACTTACTGCTTCTCCATACAGAAGTACAACGTACTGGCGAACGAAATGGCGCACATTGGGGGAGGCCTATGTCCAGCAGTGAACTGCGATAGGCTGATGATGATGATGATTTAAAATGTGTATATTAAGCACACATACACACACACACACTCGCACGCACGCGCGCACGCACGTACGCACGCACGCACGCATGCATGCATGCACACGCACACACGATAATTTTAATATTTTTGTAATCTCGAACGACGTTATGAGAAATGTGTTTTGAATGATTAGTTGGTTTGTGTAATTTAATAAGTGTAGGGAGTGAAGAGCGGTGCCTCCTGACGCAGGCTATGCTTTAAAGGAGGCTCCAGCCACTATTGTTTAAGAAACCATGTTTTTAAGAAATAAAGATTTTATTACTGTTATCATTATTTATTATTAAGACAATACGGTGCACACCGATATGTTATACGAGGTAAATGTCAGTCCCATTACACTTTCCAATAACAAAAGTAAGTTTTTCGTCACACTTGCACGTAAATAGTATTATTGCATGCAGATAGGTCTATAATGCCCTATAAAAATAAATAAATAAAATAACTTCATTTCAGACTTCTGAAACTGGTCCATACAAAAGTGAACAAACAAAATTAAAATCTTGAGCAACTAAGATTAGTATACAATAAAAATCCAGATGAAAAAATAAAAATGTAGAATCAGAAACATTAACATTAAAATATTCATATAAAACTTTCGGGCCTTTTTTCATCTCATTGCCGACCATGGCGGTAGTGAGAAAAAAGGCGCGAGGTTTTTTTTTTGGTGCACTATAGGCATGTTAGCTCGCATGCAATCGTACTATTTACGTTCAAATGTGATAAAAAACATTGCATGTTTCACGGAGTCGAGGTTAGTAATTCCCGTACAATGACGAAACTCGACTCCGAAACCGACTTCCAATAGAGTCTCGTTAGTAATTCCTTATTTACCTCACACAGTCTAATATTATTTAATCAATTTTTTTCACTAAAGCGCAAATTAGTCATTCAATATGATACGACGGTAGACGTCCTACTACTGCCAGTCCTATTTTCTTTTATATAAGAATATTGACGGGATCAGCCGTCGTTTATAAAGAGTAATTATTATATCGATATCAGAAGTATCAATTAACGCAAAAAATTAGTTACATATATCATTGTATTCGGAAGTACCCGCTCTATCGATTAAAATATAGGAATGCCCAGTGGTTTAAACTTAAAAAAGTGGTTTAATTAAATTTTTATTGAATTGATATTCAATAATTTTTTTGTGAAATTACTCCACTAGTTTGTTATAATTATTAATACAAAGATCGACATAGAATAGCGAACAGCGATATCTCTCGCCAGGACTGGTGGTTGTAAAGGTACTGACTGGGTGATAAATCTTTCATAGATTTCTCATAGATGGCGCTACGACTAAAAAGTCGTTGAAAAATCAAATATAAAGACACGACGCAAGCACATAGAAAAATTCGTGAGGTCCATTGGTTCGTTCCGTGGCTTAGTTGGTATAGCGTCTGGCACGGTATGCAAGAAGACGTCGGTTCGAATCCGACCGGATCGAAGGAATTTTTTTCTGAGTGTTCGATCTTTGTATTAATAATTATAACAAAAGATGTTTAGTTGTGCCTTCCATTACTAATATTTATGTGTAAACTGTCGAGCACAGGGCACGCAGGAAGATAAATAGAAAATTATACGTAATTCTGTTTTAAAGGATCCTTTAACTAAACATTTTTTAATGAAAGAAGAGGAAATTGTAAGAAATTTTGCTCTAGATACAATCAAAATTGGAGCAGTAAAAAGTTATAGACAGATTTAAAAAAATAAAATCGTTTTTTGCCTCCCCTAAACACCGTGGTTTGTCCCTTACATTAATTGATACTTCTGGTATCGATATACAAGTCCGGTCGTGTATGGAGTGCTGCTGCCGTTATGAGATGGCTGTGTTAAATACCGACTGGCCACCTTGGATACAGTTGAAAAGCGTGTCAAGAGGCTTTTAAGCTACTCGGATTTAATAGAAGGCGAAACTGTAGAGCCTTGAACACCGCCGTAAAGTTGCCGGCTTACCGTTATTCTACTGGACATACACGGAAAGTGTGCGATCGAATTGCATGATTTAATTCCGCCTTCCCTTTTCCATCATCGTGGAGCTAGATGTAAGCAAGGTTTCCACCTCTACGTTGTGGATATTCCCTGGACTCGTACAGAGCGTATGGCTTCCACTTTTATATGGCCAGCGGCTAAGGAGTGTCTTTTTCAAGCCGAGAGTGACTAGGCATTATTTAGTTGTGCATGCTATTTCGTCGACCTCGTCGTTACTTTCCATCAGGTGAGATAGAAGTCAAATGCGCATTTATTTTTATTATTATTAGTTTTATGATCAAGTCTTGCGCCTGGTGGTAAGCGAGAGACCTATCCTTAGTAATTCCAGTGCCACTCAGAGCGTTAAATCGCAAAAATCTGAGTAGGAGAGCTCACTGCGCCCGTCACTCTAAGATATAAGTTGACAAGTCCCATGTGCCTGTAATGTCACCAGCACCCTTAGAAATATTTAGGTAAAGTGGCAGTATTTCCCTGGACGAACTCTTTCACAGGAAGCTCTACTGCTACTAAATTACATATTTCTGTATAAAAATATATATATTATATTGAATCAATATAACACTGCAGTACAAAGAAAAGTAGTGACATTTTGTGTAATAGATAAGTACTCTCCATGAACGGGTTAAACAAACATGATAAGTTTATCATTACTTATAACAAATAGGATGACCAATATCTTCCTCTCCTTTCGTCGCATCGATGTTATTCGCGAAATTTATTAAATCTTCTTTTGGTAGCACTGTCTCGTTCCTCGTTAAACCCTTGATTCCTGCATCGGGAACAATCCATAGAACGTAATCTTGCACGCGCCGCAGCTCAAAAGGGTACAGTTGACAAAACACCATTAAGTAGTACACGTTATTTTCTTCTCCCAAATATACGAAACCAATTCCTGACAATACCCTGAATCGTATCTTCGGACCCTTCCCGCATAAAGTTTTATACAAACTAACTTCCAATCTGGTTGGTTCACGTATACGGAATGTCAGGCATTCGTATGGAAATAACGGCGTTGGACGTTTCATCCACAGATACTGTATAATATTCAAACTGGGCAATTCGTCTATGGACATCGAAGTTGAATTCTCAATTTGATTATAATTTTCAGTTGCTTGAGTTAACAACGAAATTATTGTTAGTACCATAATTCTGAGCCACATTTTCTTATGTGTTTTATTTTCTCGGCGTTCTTTTGTTTAAAAGCTTCTAGAATTATTTTTTCCCTTCTATTGTTTTTTTTTCGGTATTATTATAATTGTTCCGTTAAGAAATGACTGTCATCAAAGAAGTTTAGTAAAGTACTGTTTTGAATATTGGATTCGAACTCAGCGCGTTTGTTTTATAGATAACTGCAGTGATAATATGCGTTTACGCAATATTGTTGTTTGTTAAATGGTTAAAAAATTGCGACAAAACTTGTTTATGGTATTTGCATTACAATTATTTGCTCTTTTATTGGGCAAAGATGTTGTAATGTTATTGCCTCTTCTAAACAAATATAATATAAAACTATGTTTACCTAAAGTCAGTAACGGATTATTTGATAATATTTCAAGGCAAGAAAGATTTCGGGTTTACATTCAAGTTTACATTACAAACAATCACCATGTGTAGGTAGCATGTATGACAAAGTATTTGCCGTGTTTGCCTATTCGACAAATACAGCAGTCACCAAACTCGCGTCACGGAGTGCTGGTCGATTTCTCGACGGAACTGGCATATTCATTATTTTAACTACGTATTTGGCTCCATGTGTACATGGTCATATTTTTCAGTGTTTGCATGTTTGCCTGTAAGTCAAATATGTTTCCAAGTAAGTACATTAAACACCTAATAGCCATTACAAGTAGCCACGTGATGACTTTCAAAAGGACCTCTACTGCTGCTACGCACGTATCTAATTTTCATTTTTTGAAAGTAATTCTTACTTACCTATTTACTCATTGATTGCGCATTGTGAAAACAGATACCGTCGATTATAAAATGCGCAGCAACTCAAGATTTTAGAATTTAAACCAAGATTCGATGTGGTAATTAGCATAATATAATCACGATATATTAATTGGATTAAATATACCTTGATATTTATAAAATCTATTGAAACAATATGACGCTACCGCTAGCAATGTGGCATGTGTTTATATTCAAGACTTATCAAAATAAATTCAATTTTAAGATAATTACAGCACAGAGTACTAAAAAACCGACCTCAGAAGTTCGTGGAATTACGTCTATTTGCCAAGTTTTATTTGAATCGGTTAATGGAAAGTGCGCGAAATCTAGTTGCCACCTTAGAGGTGGAATATTTCCTTCACATTTAAATGGAACCACCATCCGAACTTTTCTCGCCGATGAATGACGAATGCCGAGTTATCGCGTAACATACATATAAAAAATCGAATAGAGAATGTCTTACTTTTTTTTAAGTCCTCTTTTGAACCTCAAAAATTTAGGATTAAAAACAAGGATTCGTTGTGATAATTGTCATAATATAAATATCAAGGTATATTTAATCCAATTAATTTATCGTGATGACTTACGGCACTGAGACGTGGTCGCTCATTATGGGTTTCATAAGAAGGCACAAGGTCACTCAAAGGGCAATGGAAAGGGTTATGCTCGGAATTTCGTTGCGAGATCGAATCAGTGATGAGGATATCTGCAAGGAAACCTGAGTAACCAACATAGCCCTAAGAATTGCAAAACTTGAGTACCAATGGGCAGGGCACATTGCTCGCAGAACAGATGGCCGATGGGGCCGACGAGTTCTTGAGTGGTTACCGCGTACCGGTAGACGCGTAGTGGGCAGACCACCCACAAAGTAGACTGATGATCTGGTGAAAGCTGCGGGAATCCGCTGGATGGAAGCGGCGCAGGACAGATCGTTGTGGCATTCTTTGGGGGAGGCCTATGTTCAGTAGTGGGCGTCTTTTGCCTGAAATGATGATGATGAATTTATCGTGAAATTAATTGGATTAAATATACCTTGATATTTCTAAAATTCATTGAATCTACAAATTGCTAGATACAGCAATATCGTAGCATGTGTTTGTGTCCGAGATATGTCAAATGTCAATTTTAAGAAAAGTCTCCGCATGGTCATTTTCCCAAAAATTCTTCTTCGTGTTTATTTAGTTTTCTCATTCTTTGTCATTTTTAACCAAAAATTTAAAAGACAAACTATGAATCAGCATAAGTAATTATCGGATAATTCACAGATGAACTGTAAGCTGTGGTCATTATAATTTTGGCTTTTTTAATCTTTCTGCCAGGTCAGCTGCGAAGCTAGTCCCCTTTCTAGTGTATTGGAGGCGGGACTGTGCAAATGTCTAAAGGATTTTGTGGTCCTATGTCCGTAGACATAAGGTTTTGTTTTGAAACTTCCAACAAAGGTCTGTTGAACGTTGTTATTTATGGCAAAGGCATGTGCTCATGTCTACTGGAGCGTGTATTCGGTGATATTTCACCGATGTATCGATGTAATCGATCGACGTATCGTTGGGACAAATTGCGCAGACCGCGATCCTACTATTCGTGACCCGCATTCCGCTGCCTGTAACTTTTTTTTGCGAATAAAGATATTGATGAAACTTTCAGGCTTAAACTGTGTTTTTATCGGACTTAGAGCAAAGGAAATTCTGAATTCGGTGTTTTTTATTTCTTTTACTAATGTAGGTTTTGGGGGTTAAGTAGCTCGCGTCCGTAGGCTGTGTACCCTCGAGACCCTACACGTGACCCCTGGGTGGTGCCAAATAAGCTACAAACTCCGGTGGTAGACCTTGGTCGTGGCTGGTGACCACCCTCTGGGCGAAGCCTAGCCGCCAAACAGCTATAGCTGTGTTCCGGCTTGACGCCCAGAGTAGCCGCTCTAGAGTGAAGGGTCTGTACAGTTGCACTGCACTGATTTGGTTGATCTCGGGGCTCCCTTGTTGTTGCGCTGGGAACCTAGATGCGGAGGGTAGCGGGATCCGAAGCACGGTGCTCCGCTGGCCGACCGCAGGTAGTAGGGGGCCCAATTAGCTGACTAGCCTCCAGTGAAAGGCTGCCCCGCCAACTCGCGAAAAATCCCGGGGTGCTCCATCGTGCCGGTTGGCGACCGGATGAAAGGACCCGATGGCCACTCCCGGGGGGGGTTCGGGCGTCCCCGCGCGCTCCAGTCTAGTTTCCCATCGGCGTACCATATAGGGTATGTGCCGCATGACTTTCAGTAGTAGTGTCTCGTACAACTGCCTTCGCTCTCCCCATTCACTCTAACCCTAATATGAAAAGGTCAAGAAAATTGAGGAAGGCTAAACAGCGGATGCACGTCCTTTCACTTAAAGTGCACCTCTCGAACATCCGAGGTCTGCACTCCAATCTCTCATCTGTCCACCACCATCTTGAGACTGAAAGGCCTCACATGCTCTTCCTCACGGAGACCCAAATTAGATGTCCTTCGGACACGGCGTATCTGCATTACCCAGGTTACATTCTGGAGCACAAATTTAAGCAGCGCGCTGGTACCTGCGTTTACGCTCGTGATGACATCTGCTCTAAACGTCTCCGTGACCTTGAAGACCCCGATCTCTCTGTAATGTGGGTTCTGGTAGACACTGGACTGGAACAAATTGTCTACGCCAGTGTGTATCGGTCGCATTCTGGAGACCCGGAGACGACTAGGTTGTTCAACCATCTCTGCAGCTCGGCGGAAACAGTCCAACAACGGTATCCTAAAGCACAACTTGTCTTTTTGGGGGACTTTAATGCCCATCACCAGGAATGGTTGTTCCCATACCAAAAAACCGACCACGCTGGAAGAGAGGCGCGGGCATGTGCTCTATCGCTAGACCTCACCCAGCTGGTGAGTTGCGCTACCAGGGTACCGGACGTTGACGACCACACTGCCAATTGCCTGGATCTTCTGCTGACAACCGATCCAGACCGCTACCAAGTATCGGTCTCATCCCCACTAGGGACATCCGATCACTGTCTGGTGAAATCTGTATCTGTCTACTCCCCGCCCGATCTCAGTACGGGAAGTACTAGGAGGATGTGGCGATACAAGTCAGCAGATTGGGATGCGATGCGGCATTTCTTTGCATCTTATCCCTGGCGGCAGCTGTGCTTCTCTTCTGACGATCCGACGTGCTGCGCGTCTGCCGTCTCTGAGGTGATTATTCGGGCTATGGAATACTTTATTCCGTATTTCGGAGTCTCCTCCAGCGGCAAAGCTCGCCCTTGGTTTAACGCTGAGTGTGCTTCTGCGGAAACGCTAAAGCAATCTGCGTACCAGGCTTGGGCTGATGCTCGAGATCGCAAAGCACCGGAAACCCTCCGTCTGAAGAAAGCCTTTAATAAAGCCGCTAGATCCTGCAAAAAAGCGATACGGAAAGCTCGCTTCGGCCATATTAGTCGTATTGGGGTCAGGTTAGCTTCATACCCATCAGGGAGTAAAGCATTCTGGTCACTCGCTAAATCGGTCGAAGCGAATTTCTGCAGGTCATCCCTTCCGCCTTTAATGAGAGATGACGGATCGCTGGCTCATACCGCTGAAGAGAAAGCAAATCTTTTTGTTTCTCTTTTTGCTTCCAACTCCCGTCTTGACGCTACTTTGCAAACACCACCTACACTACCTCGATGTGACTCGGAAATGCCCGAAATCACTATCCGTCAAAAAGAGGTGTTGAAAGCTTTACGCAAATTAGACGTCAACAAAGCCAGTGGCCCTGACGGAGTCCCAGCGATTGTCCTGCGGAACTGTGCACCCGAGTTGTCTCCGGTGTTGACTCGCCTGTATCGCCTCTCTATGAGTTCTGGACAAGTCCCGAAATCCTGGAAGCTTGCAAATGTACAGCCTGTACCTAAGAAAGGTAGCCATGCCGACCCATCTAATTATCGACCTATCGCAATCACCTCCATACTCTGTAAGACTATGGAGCGTGTATTGAACAGCCGTCTCCTTGGATACCTCGAAGATAACGATCTCCTCAGTGATCGACAATATGGTTTCCGCCGTGGACGATCTACTGGGGATCTTCTTGCGTACGCCACACATTTATGGAGCGAGGCTGTCGAGAAACGCGGTGAATCGCTTGCCGTGTCTCTCGACATATCAAAGGCCTTTGATAGGGTTTGGCATGATAGCCTGTTAAACAAGCTTCCAGCTTACGGAATTCCTGTTGGCTTTTGCACATGGATAGGCGATTTTCTGAAGGATAGGTCAATCCGTGTAGTTGTAGATGGTTACTCGTCTGCTCCTCATGGTATAAATGCCGGTGTACCTCAGGGATCTGTCCTCTCCGCCACTCTATTCTTGCTGCATATCAACGACCTGCTGCTGATGCCCGGTATCTTTGGGTACGCAGACGACAGCACAGTGGCGGTGAGTTATGTGCCAGACGCCCGAGACAACAGTGAAGAGATCCGGTGTAAGCGAGAGGCGATGGTCACCCGGTTGAACCTGAGTCTGAAAGCTGCTTCCGACTGGGGAGATGCTAACAGGGTCAGATTTAATGCGGCTAAAACACAGGCGTGTCTTTTCTCATTAAAACGGAGTCCCCTACACCTTACTCCGACTTTCCGAGGTGTATCCGTGCCGATAAGGGACCACCTTGAGCTACTTGGTCTGGACTTATCATCCAACCTCAACTTTGGGCGATACATCGAGTGCTTGGCAAAAACTGCTGCCAGAAAACTAGGCATACTTTTCAAGGTCAGGCGGTACTTCACACCTGAACAGCTTTTAAATCTGTATAAAGCACAAGTTCGATCCTGTATGGAGTACTGCTGCCACCTTTGGGACGGCTCTGCCCAATACCAGTTAGCTGCCTTGGACTCGGTGGAGCGTAAAGCAAAGAGACTTATTAACAATAATCCTCTTGTGGAGTCGAAGCTCCAAAATCTCGATCATCGCAGAAAAGTAGCCTGCTTGTCGGTTTTCTATCGGATACATTTCGGGGAGTGTGCGCAGGAACTTTTCAATTTGGTTCCGCCCTCACCGTTCCTCCTTCGGTCGACTAGAAGGTCCGGAGCACTCCATTCTTATGTCGTTGATATTCCACCTATTCGCACTAAGCGCTTTGCCTCCTCCTTTCTGATGCGTACGGCAAAGGAATGGAATGCTCTACCGGCATATGTATTTCCCGAAAAGTACAATTTGGGGCTATTCAAGGCTAGAGTGAATAGGCATTTTTTAGGCAAACGCGTCCCATCGTCGGTCACATCGTCGCTTAACATCAGGTGAGATTGTGGCCAAGCGTGTGTCTATTATATATTAAAAAAAAAAAAAAAAAAAAAAGGTATTTGGGTACTTATTGTTGCACTCCTTTTGTATGTCACAAATTTCTATCCTAAGGTTGCCTGGAAGAAATTGCTACATAGCAACAAGGACGCCTGTTGCACATTATCTTACTATCTTTATACCTAAGTTACTGTAGAGTATTTTAACTGTAATTTTATGTGTAATAAAGGGAAGTCCGAAATGACATTTTTCAGAAATGACGTTTGCTCGAATTTTCATAGCCTCGAAAGTAATTTTGAGAGGAAAATGTTTTTTCTTTTAAACCTTTTTTTTTTTTTTTTGTTAATCCGGGGGAATCTGCTTACAGATACCCCGGCCCCGCGGGGGCAGAGCCGGGGTTATGTGGGACTGGGCTGAACCCTGAAGGGGAGCAGCCCGACCGCACTAAACCCCCGGAGTGTTCCTCCTCTCCGCTGTAGGTGGGGGTACGGGTACGCTGTTGCACTCGTCCGCGCCCCCACCAGCGGCTGGCCGCGCCCTGCGCAGCCCCTCCTCGAGAAGGGAGACACATCGGTCCCCCGACTCCGAATGTGAGGCTCGCCGAACACCAGACGAGCCTTCCATCCCGGGCCCCTTTATGCTGGGCAACGAACTCCCCCGAGTCCGCTACCCAGGGGCCATGGGGGGCCAGGACAGCATCCACTCAACTGTGAAGTTCAGTGGCTGCTCCCCCAGCCCCCGCGGCGGATCTGATGACAGGCTCCGCCGCAACACCTAACGCGCTTCCGCGCGGATTCTCCGAAGAGAGTCCCTTGGAGCGCCCACCACGGGCCAACCGCCCACATTCGGCCGCGGAGGACAGGACGAGCGGCAACGACACACCGACACGTCTCTTCCCCCGCGGCCCCGCCGCCACTGCATCATTGAAAGCGGTGCAGCCCCGCTAGGGTCGCGGAGGACAGGACGAGCGGCAACGACACACCGACACGTCTCTCCCCCCGCGACCCTCCTCCTCGCGAATCCGCGCGGTCTCCCGCTGGCCAAACGAGCCCCGCGCGGAACGCCCTCCTCCTCGGGCCAGCCTAGCACCATCGGCCGACCCCGTGGGTTCCTCTTAGCTTCACCGTGGGATGAAATCGACCACGGCTACTAGAGCCCCACCGCCACGACAAGGCGGGAACCCCTTCGGGGGGGTTTCTTTTAAACCTAACGTAACCTACCCTAACCGAACCTAATCGTGGCTTTGCGATAAACATCCAACATATCCTGAAAGAACAGCGATTTCATAATAATGCGGTTTTCGGTGTAATGAAAATTCGAACAAACGTTATTTCGGAAAAAAATTCGGGTTTGTGATAGGTTACCGCAATAAAGAATATTTCATTCATTCATTCATGAATTCGTTTGTTCGTTCATTCATTCGTTCATACTTGTTAAACAACTGAAAATTCATTTTGTGTTTATTATTAAATTATATTTTAAACTCAAGAGGAATAGTAATCGCGATCCAAAATTGCTTAGTCGAGTATTTAGTACCTATTGGTACACCAGATGTCGCGACCAAATAGCTATTTTTGTACTAATGATTTGTTTTACATTGACGAGCTGCAATTTATCAAAGCTAGCTCCAATTTCTAGTGAAAACAATCAAATCAACTAGATGGCGCTTATGGCGTACATTTTTATGTATACTGCCTATGTTTTATGGTGTGTGTTTCGAAGTAGCGCCATCTACACATGTTACCAAGCGTTAATTTTTAAATTAGTTTGCACAACGCAATGCCATCTGTTGATACGCATATTTGGAAAATATTTCAGCTCATGATTAGTTTAAATAATAATTACGAGGAAACAAAACTTTCTGCTTGTATTTCATATTAAATAGCAATTAATTGATATCCACGGCCATTACATAACATTTACACAAACAGTGCCCCTCAGATTTTTGCGATTAAAACTCTGAGTACCAATGTACTGTCACTCGACATCATAATAAAAAAACCGACCTCAAAAGTACGTGGAATTACATCTATTTGTCAAGTTTTATTGAAATCGGTTACCGGAAAGTGCGCGAAACCGGATTCATCCCTTAGTTCGCCACTGTACGGGACTTGACAAAGGAGATAATAAAAATCGGTTCTCACTACTCAACGTATATTGAGAGAAAAACGCCTTGAATTGGAGAATAGCAAAATCAACCATTAAAATAATTGCTCCTTATAATAAAATTTAGGCGCTATTTATAAAAATGAATCTTCATGCGTAAACAGCCACCCTAGGAGGTGATTGATTTTCTTCAAAATTAAATGGAACCACTATGGAGGTATCAGTTCACAAATGGCGGAGTTATCGCGTAACACACATACAAAAAAACATACAGTCGAATTGAGAACCTCTTCCTTTTTTGAAGTCGGTTAAAAATATAATATTTGTAAGTGATTTTTTTAAAAATGGTTCCAGATTAGCAGCAGCACGTAGGTATATATACATTGATTTAAACAATTTATTTCTCGCACAACAGATTTTGAACTCTTAAAAACAGATTTAGAAAAAAGCGAAGTAATAGGTCTCAAATAGGTCTAGAACTGAACTGGTTCTTCTAGTTTTCGTTTCATTTCATAAAAATTCTTAGCTGGTAACCTATGAGTCCATAGGTAACTTGGTTATGTGTGTACCTCAAGTATGATACGTGACATTGTTCGACGTTGGCTAACATGCCGCAGTATAGGATTGTAACTACGTGTCGTCGTAACTATGTATTGAGGCATACAATTCTTGTTGCGAACCCACCAAATCCATCCACAAACTTCATTATAAAAGAATTTACTGTAAACGTGACACCTGCCTTCATAAATATGTTAAGTTTTGCACAAGTTTATTTGCTCGTAGTTTTCATTAGGCGCTTTTTACATGTCAAGTAATCCATACAGGCCTATCGAACACAGTGTCTGTTACATATCGAATCTGTTATACATACACGGAGATAGCCGACGATGGTCGATAGTAGATTTTCTCATGTGTAACATAACACAAAGTAGATGTAAACGGTCAAGGAAAACATGTTAAAGTAATCTGCTACTTAATTAGTTCTACGCGTAATGTGCGTGTATTGTTGTTTTTCCCGCAAAATTTCTCCGTGGTTGAGTGGCTTTCATTGCGTGCGCACCGGTTTTCAATGCGGGTTCGATCCCCGCCCGAATCAAGGTAAAAAACTAACTTTGCAATATTGTCTCTAGTCTGGGAATTCGTGATACTGTCGTTGTTGCGGCGTCGTTGTTGGCACAAAATACTTTAGTTACTTTGGGATCGGAGCAACGTATGTAATGCTGTTTAACGTTTACATATTTCTGCTTGCCTTTCCTATTTCTGCCGCCAAACAGTAATGTGAGCATTACTGCGATTCGGTTTTAAAAGGTAAGGGTGCTAATGAAATTACAGATCCATGGGACTTGGCAACTTATGATTTTTTTTTCTGTTAAGTGACAAGACGCACAAGTCGTGTGCGTGGTGTTAAGAAACACGCCTGTCTATTGCAGTTACAGTGCCACTCAGAGCTATAAATCGCAAAGATCTGACGGACACTGCCACTACGCGTGTCACCTTAAGGCATAAGCTGACAAATCCCATGTAATTTCATCAGCACCTTTTAAAACCGAAACACAGTAATGCTTATATTACAGCTTATGTCTCAGGGTGACGAGTACAGTGGCAGTGACCATGAAATCTTTTTTATTTGAAGTTTGACGTGAAGTTTGGCACTGCAAGATGTGTTATGGACACGCTTGTCGATTACCACCAGACGCACTTATTCATCCCGTCACTTTTGAAAATACGCATAAGAGAATATTTAAAAAAAACCAGAATAGACCCACTAAGATGAAAATAGCGATGGCATTTCATCAAGGCGCTACAGTCTATTCAGTAAACGTTGTGAGAAACTATAAAAATCATCTACGATAGAGGCGTATGTTAACGTGTAGATTTACGAAGCAAAGTGCGTATTATGTGTTACATTCTCCCAATATTATGAAGAGTAATGATCTGTTCTACTATACTTAATGAGTAATAATAGTTCATCTTTTGTTGAAGCACTTAATCACTGCAATTAATTGTACTTTTGCTTCGTGTCTGTGAATGAAGGTTAGATACGTTATGGCACTGTAATTATGCTGGACCTAAAGTGGTTTTCAGTTGAAAGCTGCTGAGGATATCTGATGTCACGTTACTGAGCAGTGATTTTTACTGTGAAGACGTGTTTCATTTATTTATTTAAAATGCAAGCCACAAACAATAATACACGTTCCATTAGGTAAGTACTTATTGCTATGACACCCCGTAGGGGTATGGCACCTAGTCGCATTATTTCACACATTACCAAATATACTAATAAAAATACAATTTAGATTAAAGTAACATGTCAATTAAGTTAAGTCTGTCAATATAAAATTAATGTAAGTTATAATAGCACTTGTCAATAATACTTTTCATTTTTTGTGAAATGTCTGTAATTTGTCTCACTTCTTAGGAATCTGGTAGTTTATTGTGAATTTTTATTGCATTATGATACGGACTATTTTGATAGATGCTTAGTGTGTTTGCGGAGGGGTTAATATATTCTCATATCTAGACGGTCTTAAAGAAGTGGGCACCGCACTAATGAATAGTTCACTGTTTTTCCTAATAAATTTAGCCATTTGAATGCCGACGTCCAAGATTCAACGTGGCGATTTTCATGATAACAAATGACGATGACGGGACATACAAGTTGTAGTGCCACTCAGAATTTTAAGTCGCTAATATCTGAGAAGCACTGCCACTGCGCCCGTCACCCTGCGACATGAGTTGACAAGTCCCATGTGCCCGTAATTTCACCAGCACCCTTCAAAATCGGAACACAGTAATGCTCATATTACTGCTTTTCCCGCAAAAATAGGTAACAGTTCGTCTCTGGAAGATCACAAGATAAATTTATTCTGTACAAAAATTTAACCTAAATAAGTGATTCTTATTAAATAAATAAATAAATAAAAAGTATCTATTTCTTCTTATTTATTATATATCTTCTTATATATTAAATAACCTTTTATTTACATATATGCACCAGACTATCGCAAACCGTGAAATTATCGTATTTTTACATAACTTTAATTAACGTAGTGCAAATTAATCTAAGTGATACCTAAACTAAGTAAAATTGTTAGCTTGTATCTTAGGTATCCAAGACAAGACAAGGAACGCTACTGCTACTAAAATCCTATCACAGCTTGAGTGTTCAGTAATGGAAAATAACCAACTTTTTGGTCAAACCATCAGACGATCAAGGTGATGATGCTATTACATGTACTTTTATATCTAGGTGCAGAGATAGGGCAAGGGTTACTTATTAGTTTGGAGACCGTTACCAAAAACTACAACTCGTTACATTGTCCAACTCGTCCAAGAACAAGAAAATCCAAATAGCTCCTCAACAATCATTGGATTCTTAATTACAAAGAATTAACCATTCAGGCCCTGGCTACAAGTTGTCGATACTGCCGAAGGTCAGACCACGAAATTCACAACAAAATAGCAACTTCGCCAGTGTTAAGTCCGTTTCGGATTCTCGCCACGTCCGACCCGCTAACAAAAACAATCGACACGCAACAAATCCGGACGAACATTCAGCCGAAACGATTGGTAGTAGGGATGGGAATGAGATGATTCAGTGAAAGGTTGTTTTGAGAAGACGTAACCGTGAATAGTGCTTTCAATTTCCTTAAATTTCCACGTGCAACATGTCTCAAAAATCCCGGTAGAAACGAGATTATTTGAAAAGCATCCTAGGAGTGCTCGATATATATCGATATTTTTTTGAATATATATATATCGATATTTAAAAAAAAATATCGATATATGCCCTCGATATATCAATCAATCAGATGTCATCGTATCATTCGGTATCGACATGTACCATCGGTATATTTTATCCGATACATGAAAAATCGTACGAAGTTGAAAGAATGCAATATTTATACTTGCGGAAACGAAACGCACTTCGAGCGCTGATTCGCTGGTCATCCGTCAGTGTAACGTATATAGTGGTTATCTTCTCATTGGCTAGCCGCACACACACACAATAATATTACTGTAATATTGTTGTGTTAGGATTCAGTATTGAAGAAATACATTTGATTATTGTGTCAAAACTGGTGGTTTTACTATTTATTCTTAGTAAAATTTTCTTCCTTTTATCTTTTAACATTATTTGTCATATATCGAAAAGATCGATGTTTTGTACCGGTATATCGCAAAATATCGATACAACATTTCGATATATCACATCGGAAAAATATCGATTTTTTTACATAAACAACACTAATGCGTCCCGCTCCAAAGGTATTCGTAATTCACGAACAGCAATATCCTGCTACGGATAACATACTGTTTGTCAAAGAATTTATCTAAATTCGAATACTATTTCTTTTTACTGTATATACTATGAGTACCAGAGCAACAAAATTAAATTTGAGGCACTAACAATATTATTAACAGTGGAGCTGCTTGTGCAAGAGGTCGTCCAGGGATGTACTGACTCTTTACCTATTTCTGCCGCCAAACAGAATGCTCACATTACTGCGTTTCGTTTTTGAAGGACAAGAGTCCAATGAAATTACAAGCACATAGGACTTGTCAACTTAAGTCTCAGGATGACGGGCGCACTGACAGTGCGCCTCAGAGCTTTGCTATTTAAAGCTGGACAGGCGTGTCGCTTCCCATCAGACGCACGACAGCTTCGTTCCATCACTTAGCATCGTAAAAAAAATTTAAGTTATATTCCCAGTTAGGTTCCACTATTATAGCAAACGACTCAAAAGGAAAGATATCCTGTAGAGAAGTAAATTTCAGAAGGTGATGTCCTTGCTGAAGAACAGACTCCATACGCCATTGGATCTGGAACACATTTGTTTATAGTGGAAAGCAATAATTGCAAATTAAACTTAAAAACAAATTGGTCCCGGGAACTCTTCATCTAGCACCCAAAGTGCAAAGTGCAAAAAAAGGATGTCAGCTTCAACATTGAGATTGCGATGTGTACGTTTAATGGTTTACACAAAGTGAGTCAATCATCTACATATATCAGATATAACTCAGCCTGACTACGCACATCCCTTACTGTAACCAGTCTCCGGTTGGGATTATACTAACGTCTACTAATTGCTACGTGCGAGGCATTCGTAGCACGTGAGAAATACCTGCTCGATACACCGTAGGGTTAATTCCACCTCTAATACTATTTAGATTTCGTGATACGCCACGTGTTCTACGAAAAGGGTTGAGTCGAAAGTTTTTTCACATTTTTTTGTAATGAGCTAATGAATTTTTGAGGTCGCCGTATTTTGTGTTTTTCTAGTGAGGTAAAATGAAGTGTATGAATTAATAGCTAGCTAGAGTAAACAATTTTTTTAGCTTGTTTTGTAAGAGTTTTAGGAAGAATTTATTTGCTCTATCATGCTTTTAAAAGATGTAATACGGTTTTCATAAATACTTACAGAGAGGTATTTCAACCTGAGCCTAGATTTTAAGAGGTGAGGTGTGGGGGTCGCCTCTCGCGTCTCGCAATCCACGCGCTAAAAATTAATATAAATAAAATATAAAACAGGTGGAGAAAATTTGACACAGATCTATTATCGACGCTTGATGGCGACTGATGGTGCAACAGGCGGCGCTTAATTTAATAACTATAGGGCTTCAGTTGAAAACCAAAATAGAGCAGGTTCTCTGTAGTACTTGTAACGAGCTACTGAAATGATGTAAATGGTTTCATAAATATTTAAATTGCTTTTATAGATTTGTACTATTTTATACCAAATAAAAGTGTACACACGA
>NW_020653719.1:12491411-12493810 GCF_003589595.1 Hyposmocoma kahamanoa | reverse complement strand
TATATATTTGTTTCTACTATAGTGTTGGCACCACCAGTACAACTTTGATAGCTTATTATATGTCTTTCTTTTCGTAACTCAAGCGAAATATTTTATATTAAAATATTTTATTTTCTTAAAAGGGGAGCATTCTTAAGCGATTTTTTAATCTATTTTAACAGTTATTTTCTTTAATGTTTGCTTATGGCATTTTCGGTTTTAGGTTTCGAATATGGCACTTATTTCTAAATCCAAGATGCGGGCGCGATTTTTCGAATAATGGCAAGTTGGGTATCGTTTTCGAGATGTTTGGGAATGTTCAATACAAATATGGCACTCATTTCTAAATCCAAGATGGCAAACACGACAGTTCAAACAAAAGCAATATTCGTAATGAGCACCCCCAAATACCTCGAAAACGATACCCAACTTGCCATTATTTGAAAAATCGTGCCCGCCATCTTGGATTTACAAATAGTGCCATATTCACATTGAGCATCCCCAAATACCTCGAAAATGATACCCACATAGCATTTTTTTGAAAAAATCGTGCCCGCCATCTTGGATTTAGAAATGAGTGCCACATTCGTAATGAGCACCCCCAAGTACCTCGAAAATGATACCCATATTGCATTTATTTGAAAAATCGTGCCCGCCATCTTGGATGTAGAAATGAGTGCCATATTCGTCATGAGCATCCCCAAATACCTCGAAAATGATACCCATATTGCATTTATTTCAAAACTCGTGTCCGCCATCTTGGATTTAGAAATGAGTGCCATATTTGTAATGAGCATCCCCAAATACCTCGAAAAGGATACCCATATAGCATATTTTGAAAAATCGTGTCCGCCATCTTGGATTTACAAATAAGTGCTATATTCGTTTTTCATCGACAAAACCGAGCACATCTGTAGGCACCTGATCGACAAAATCGAGCACATCTGTAGGCACCTGATCGACAATGTCGGGCAAATCTGTAGGCACCTTTAACTTAATGATGAGTTAAGCAAGATACAATTTCCTCACTTTTGAGGGAAATGTTATTCCATGGCATCATTATTTGTATATTTGTGTGCGTGCCGACGAGCGTAGTTACAAGTTGCTTACGCCTACATGAATTTGGTTTTTGCCTCACTTGTGACAGTTCGTTTGATATGAAACTATCATTCTATGCGTTATTATTCTAAGGTAACATATATATCCAGACACGCTTTCCATAGTTGTTATTGTATTGTTACGGGGTAACTAAATAAAAGAAGAATACCCTTGTAAACAAAATTTATTTGGGCGCGGTTCGTTATTTTAAAACCCAACAGTTATTCACTGAACTTTTGCCTTCCTACGACCAGCAGCTGGTACTCCCCTGGCTGTTCCGCCGAAGTAACGTCCGGGGTTGAAGTAACCGGGACAGGAACGGATCCGTCCGCCGAAATGAAGTCCGGGGGTGCGGGTTGTGAGTGTCCGCCGGATAGATGTCCGGGGCACGATGTCGCTCTCTGGGCTCAGGCCAGCCGACGAGGAGAACGGTAGTAAGGTACCGGAACCTCGGACCCTGGAATACCCATAGGTCCACTTAGCACTGTCCACGGTTTGCTCCCCTGATTGTGACAACGGCAGTGAACAAAGAGGTGGGGAAAAGCACCATGTTATCAATGCAGTGTTGCGTGATTGTCACAATCAGAACGGAGTAACATGGAAATTCCAAAACATTTCAAATTACAAAAAATAGACAAACATTCAAAATCAAAAAGAAACCGTTACGACTACAATTTAAATAGGCGTTACAAGAAGGCATAATATAGGTAAAAGAAAGTTACGTGTTCAACACTTACCAAACAAGTGGGTTTAAAAACACAAACGATTTAAATACTTTAAATTACGAAAAAATATTAACTTTGCGGAAATCGCTATTACGAGAAAATGCGCGTGCGTCTCTCTTCAAGATAGATTTTGGAGTGAGCCGTCGTCCAAGCGGTAGCGGGACAGCGGCTTGCCTGATACCCCGCAAAGGGGGCGAGGAACCGAACCAGTTGTCGCCTATAAAAAAAATGGCTCGCGCGCATTCCTCGTTCGATAACTCTAAGGTATACGTTCCACTGTTGGACACGGGACTCTTCCGAATACATCCTAAATAAAATAAATAAAATATTATTAATTTACTACGTTACAGTATGGAGGAAGAACAAATCTTGGTATATCTAAGATTTTACAGTATCTAAACAAGTTGTTACATCCATTTCTATATTTATTTTTAACTGATATTGGCACAAAAGATTTTAGTAGAAATAGAAATAGAAATTTATTGTAACGCCACAAACCAAACCAAACCATTTATTGTAACGCCACATTATAAAAAAAAACACAAAAACAAAGACTAATACTTATAACTAAGGCAGAAATAACACAAAGAACAGCGC
>NW_020653719.1:12468463-12491311 GCF_003589595.1 Hyposmocoma kahamanoa | reverse complement strand
ATACTGACATGTGTGCGGCTGTGGCGTGTACAAAAGGATCCCATTCAGCTAAAGTCACAACCAAGGCTAGGTTGTGACGCTGGTTTTCAATGGGCCCTAGCCGAGTGAGTGAGAGTGACGGACGTATGCGTCCCGGAACAGATAATAAAATAAAATAAACTACGTAAATACTTATATCATGAGTGTGTATAGTGTTATTGCAGTGTGTACTCTTATATCGAATAAATACTTACATAATCTTTGCAATATATATATATACATTTAGTAGCCTTATTTGTACTTTATAAATACCATCTAAGTATGTTTTGAATGTTCCACTATAACTACTGAGCCCATATCCTATTATTGAATATGATGAGATGAGATAAGTTTAAGGAAATTAACATTCTTACACTAGCCTCACAGTACATTTATGAAATAGTTATTTGTTCAACAAGAGAGCAAAGTCGTTTTTTGGTGCGAGTGCTGTTTTTGAGTCCTGAGCAAGCGAAAGATTCTATAGTTTAGAATTAGAATCTTGAGCGAAGCGAGGGACTCAAAAATACGAGCTGCAAAATAACTTTGCTCTCGCGTGATACATACAACTTTTCACCTCAGCAGCGAGAACATATATATATACTAAAGGGACAAGTAATAAAAACACGTCATGAAAGCAAATGCATCATTGTATATTTACAAAAATACAGAATTTACAAAAAATTAAAAGTGGAACGTGAAGTTTGTACAATTCTGTAGATTAAAAGTTACTGTTTTATTTGGAACAGTAATCGTCGTAGTGTTTGCTACTTGAGTAGTGGTCGAGGTTTCATTATGAGTTGAGCTGGATTGTGACCCTTCCCGCACCGTAAAAGTTGGTGATTCTGGGCGGGTTTGGGTATGATTCGCATCACTGGAGGTGCTAGGTTGTGCCCAAGAATGCGAAGTCTGTTTTAGGTTTATCGAATCTATAATACGCTTACAGATTTTTGATTTATTTTCTATTGAATCTTCGATATATCCTTCAGCCACTGTATTTGATCTCCAACCGCCATGGCGCTTCAACGTTGTGAGGTCAGCTCCTCCATCTGCCAAAAGAGTGGCTGATGTTCGCCTGAAGCAGTGGCCAGTGTATAGCTGCGGCTCTTTCAAATCTAAAAATGTTGCGATTTCTCGTGCAGTCGCTCCTATTTTATTAATACCCATCGGTTGCCGCGTACATTTTCCATTACGATATTGTATGAAAAAGCGGTCTGTGATCGTATTGGGAGGGCGCAATGCTTTATATTTCTGGACAACGTGTGCGTATTCCTCACGGACGACGAACGACCTGTCTATATTTGTTTTCGTATTTGGCAGGTTAATCAAAAGAAGGTCGCTGGAATGTTGTTCAATGGCATTAGGAGTTAGGTTCAATAACTCGTTGGAGCGGCATGCTCCGTTTATTCCAATGATAAGGATGACCTGAAACATAAATAAAACGTCAATAAGTATTGTGTCTTTTAGAGCAGTCTTAAACGTGGATTTCTCATAATATGTAGCGTTATTTTTAACCATAAAGTTCCAATACAAGTCGCCAAAACAACACATTTAAGTAGGTAAGTATAATTATGTTGATAGAAATTGATAACATAACTACCAAAGTCCAAATTGTATTAACAATTAAAATATAACGCTACGACAACAGTAATAATATTCAATACTTACTTTTGCGGCTAGGAAAGTGCAATCTGGAGCTTCATTAAGAAATTTTTCAATATTAGCAGCCGTGAAAACTTTCGATTTTTTTGATTTGTGGCCGACGGCCGATCTTTTCAAAAACGCAATCAGCTTTGCGTAAGTGTTTATATGGACGTTATTTTTAGTTTGTAATGTAGCTTTCAACATCGAATATATACTCCACATCGTTGACGGCTGTTTTGTATGCGACATTTCAATGAAATAAGACAGAAGCACAGTTTCCGACATAGTGTTTCCTGCGCCCTTTTCGTGCCTCCATTTGTCAAAATGTTCGTAGACTTTCAGGTACTTTTCACGAGATTTACTAGGCAAGAAACTTAGTTCAGCATTTTTAACAGTTTCAACTAACTCTGGAGGAGTTAAAAAATTGTCGTCTTCACTGGAATCGCTCATATTTTCTATTTTATTACGTAGGTAGGTATCCAATTAACTATCAAAGAAGTATCTATCGCAAGCAAATAAGAAATTTTGAATTAAAAAAAAAAAGAAAGCGCGCTTTTATTTATTGCGTTCCGGAACGTTCTCGCTTGTATTCATTGAAATCACACATTGTAAATATTGTTATCTTTAATTGACGTTATAAATTTAGCATATTTTTATTGCAACACTTGCTTTATTTTTAATGAAAATTGTAAAAACTAAATTATCATAGTATAAAATCGTATTTGTATTTCTCACATAATTTATCTTTTAGATGAATTGACGAGTTTCCGAACGTGCACTCGTTCAGCCATTTTGTGGGGGTCTACTATGTAGCTTAAATATCGAAGTACGAATAAACCATAATTTTCTTTTTCCTTTTTCTTGTAATGAAGTGAAAGGGACGGAGCGACTGATTTTGAAATATGTCGAATTTGTATTAGACCCCTTCGCATTAAATGACAAGTCTCCACTTAAAAAGCAAAAAGCTACTTTTTCTCACGGAGTGAGCAAAATAAGATTTTGCTCACTGATTTCACACAGCAAAATAGCCTTGTTCGAGCTGCTGAGGTGAAAATGTAATTTATGTTAAGAGGAATAGTAATTTCTTTATGAAAAATAGTGACAGACATAACATTAATACGAGGAATAGAAATAAACTAGCTTTTCTTGATAGTCGTCTTCACAAAGTCAAAAAATCATTTAAGGGGCAATGTACGCTTCTATAACAAGATTCCGGTTGATATACAAAATTTGCCTTTCACGAGGTTTAAAACTATAGTGAAACAAAAACTTTATACTAAAGGTTATTATACAACTTCTGCGTACTTGGATGACAAAAATCCGTGGTAGTAACCCGTTTAGCTCATGAAGGTAGTCTCGATCTCTGATGTTTCAAATAAAAAAAAAAATTGTAAATGTTAATTAAATTTTTATTGAATTGATATTCAATTATTTTTTGTGAAATTACTCCACTAGCTTGTTATAATTATTAATACAAAGATCGAACACTCAGAAAAAATTCCTTCGATCCGGTCGGATTCGAACCGACGTCTTCTTGCATACCGTGCCAGACGCTATACCAACTAAGCCACGGAACGAACCAACGGACCTCACGAATTTTTCTATGTGCTTGCGTCGTGTCTTTGTACTTGGTCTTTCAAGTGTTTTTTCTGAGTGTTCGATCTTTGTATTAATAATTATTGTAAATGTTATTTACAAAGAGCAACCCCTACAGTTTCTTGTTCATTCTTCTCAGGGGAATCTGCCTTACGAATGAGCGGTAGAGTTTAACCATTGTGACGATTTCAAGTGTAATAATTCTTACCTATGAAATAAAGATTATTTTGAATTTGAATTTGAATTTTGAATCAGCCAGTGCGTTGTACAGCATTCTTAATGTTTTGTAAGGTAACTTATGTCTCAACAAGGATAGTTTTGACAAGACTGCTCTCAACTTCTTACATACATAGTTTATGGGAGGTTTCCAGTTAATTATTGCTTATTGTCTATTATTAGACCGAGGTACATATGCTGTGAGACAGATTCCAATTCCCCACAGTTAGAAGAAAAACAGTTGGAGGACACAATACAATTCGTGCGCATGCATAGATCACTGTGCGCACGAATCACTGGCCCATTTGCACAATTTAGGTGGGGAGATTGGATACGGATGATTTGCGTCAAACCAGCGTCTTTCGTCCACTTACACAATAAATCAAAGTTGGTTTCAATAATGTTCTGTGCGTCGTTAAAGTTTCTATCAGCCACTAGCTTTGGCTAATGTATCTTCAGCAAATTGATATACGGAACCTTCTCTAAATATATTGCACATGTCGTTACAAAAAATTAAGTACTCAGTCGGCCCAAGCACCGACCCGTGAGCCGTGCCTTCTTCATTACCTATTTTCACTGCGGATTTTCGATTACTGTGATAGTTTAAAAAAAAATGAGTGTGGCCCTGTATACCACTTTGTGACAGCTTTGAGTAAAATGTTGTAAATTTTACTGTATCGAACGCTTTACTAAAATCAACAAATAGAGCGATGACATGTTTTTTATCATTTAAATAAGTAAATACTTATAGGTAAATACCTCATTAGTGAAATTACATAGCAACTGGAAAGTATTTTTATTTTTTTGAAATCCGTATTGACTACTATTATTTTATAGACAACTGCCTCCGTGGCCGAACGGTTACCATGTCAAACTGCCACGCAGAGGTCCCAGGTTCGATTCCCGGGCCGGGAGAAATATTTGTATGGCCTACATTTGTTTCTCTCGTGAGTTTGGGTGTAATTTGTGGTTGTCTATGTGTGTGTCCATGGCACCCGCGACACAGGGTTTCCCTAGTGCGGGGCTATGTCGAGTGTATGCGTTATAATTATTATTATCTATTAAAAATGTATTAACTTCATTACCTATGTATTTTTCTATTATTTTGTCCATATATGATAATGTAGTAATTGGTCTATAATTATTTATGTTTCTATAATTACCCGTTTCATGTATTGGGCTTATAGTACCAATTTTTAATTTATCGGGATAAATGGATTTATTTATAGAAGAATTTATTAAATGAATAATTATTGGCGTTAAATATTTACTAATGTATTTCACATCAGAGGCACGAATCCTAAAAAACCTGGACTTTTTTATCATTTAAGGTTTTAATTACATAAATTGTGACTTAATCTGGCTATAAGTAATCTCATTGCAAGCTCTGGATATTTTACATACACCTTTTCGTTAATTAGTGATCTACTACAGGAAAAACTTATATTTTTGACGTTATCTCTAAACTCAGCTGCAAAGTTGTTAACTACGTCCCTTAAATTATATTCTCGGAATGTATTAATTATTGTCTCGTCAATGGACTTAGTCAACTTACCACATAGTTGGTTAATTATTTTCCAAACTTGTTTCGGGTTATGAAAGTTACTAATTATGTCTTTCTTTATACTACGATTCCTCAAATAATTAATGTATTTATTTGTTCTATTTCTGCATTTATTTAATAATTATTTATTTATTGTATTACTAATATCCTTCGTAGAGTTTTTGAACAATTCAACAACATCCTATCGTTGATCCATTTACATAAGTCACGTTTACCTAAATTTATTTTACATTTATATTTACATTTATTATATATTTCGTTAAATTTGTTAAGAATAAATTCTAAAATATCATTAGGATCGTCGTAAGGAAGCGTCGGGCTCCAGTCAACGTTACGCAAAGGAGATTGAACCTTGTTATTATTTAGTTTTAGTATACATCGAGATTGACATTCCGACATTGCGTTATCAATTATTACCAAGCCTGTTATAAAGTGGTCGGCCAGTGAATTATTTATCACAGCTGTTTTTTATATTGTTAGTGATCTTACAATGGTGCATTGTTTCACGTATAAAAATATGATCGATGCATGTCTTAGAGATTCGTTTGTTTTTTTAATACATTCGTGTATATTGACTGATACCCGATTCTAGACCTTGTTCACACCGTGAGTTTAAGTATTGTGTTACAATTGTGTTAGATTGCAATGATAGCATCCTCTGAATAGCAGATCTTGTCCAAGTTGAAAAGAAATGTTTCTGACGATGCTGACCTCTTTCATCGTCATCCCTCATTTTCATCACCCTCTTTAGTGGCTCCTGGCTACTTACTTTTAAAATTTTGAATCGTTTTCGAATTTTTTTTCCTTACACTATTCTTACGTTGGTTCGTTCCATCATCACTCCCACAGAACAATAAATACAGTAGAAGTGGTTAGTTAACGTCAGACGCGTGCCAACAATGGGTCTCGAAAGACCCATATGAGCTCAGTTTGCCATTTTCGCTTTGTATAGTATGGTTGTGTCCTTAGAATAATAACACATAGAATGATAGTTTCATATCAAACGAACTGTCACGAGTGAGGCAAAAATCAAATTCATGTAGGCTAGTTTTAGTAGTAGGTTAATTTTTGGTTTTAGTGAATATTTATATGAAAATACAAGTTGAAACGCGTTACTTCCTTGTGGAATGTGATGTTGGTATCTATTTTATGTTTGTCTGACGTATTTTTGCACTCATTTACCGCACATTTCGTAATTTTTAGCTAAAATTCTTGATCTGTTCGCGGTGCAAGTTGGCCTTGAGCTTGAAGGCCCGCCCGCTCGTGTAGGCCCATTGGGCGCGCTTCAATTTGCCCCACTTAGCGTGTGCGGACTAGGTTTCTATGCGTTATTATTCTAAGGTTGTGTCATTCTTTCGTGCAAATTCTCTAAAATCCTAGAAAAATGCCTTATTGTACTGTTTTGGAGTGCAAAAATGATAGCTGCACCAAAAATATTACCCGTGGTGGTATTTTATATCATCGGAAATCTTATTTTAATAAATTTTCAATTTTTTGTTTATCGAAATATTTTTTTCTTACAAAAATCGAAAGTAAAGCTTACACCTGCAACAAGGTCGCTTCTTCTTTGGAGAACTAAATGAATAACTCCAATTCGTTGTCGTTCAGCATTGAACCGCTAGATGGCAGCATATTGATTGAAAATTCAATATAATGTCAAAAAATCGTAGCTTATAATAAAAGGCATTAATGGTTTTGAACTTTCAATGATATGCCAATAGGGTAAAGTTTAAATTATATTAACAATCCAGAATTTAGGAAATGAAACTATTTTTCAAACAAACCGACGTTTTGGGCCCTTTACAGGTCCCATGGTCGCGGTTGACTCAACCAACAAATACACGCGAACAAAAACAAATATACGCGATTTAAATCCGGAAAAATAGTTTCATTTCCTATGTGTAACAATCGCGAAAACCTAAGAATCCAGAATTTGTTATTTCTTTTTAAATTTGAAACTACAACCAATCAATATCAAGATTTTGTAGAGTTTTTCAAATTAAGAATGTGTGAGTTTTGGCGACATCGGTTCTGATAGTAATCGAGGCATAAGGCATTTCCGTTGCGTTCACTTGAGATATTTCTATGTTTACGTGTGGGTCAGGATCTAGAGACTAATACTATAATAGACAAGTAGTGTAACTTCATACAAACGTAGCATGCAGCGTGTCTTGTATGTGTACACACCTGTCACGCGCCACATTACGCGAATGTGTGCGTCTGTGGGCGTGGCCCACACGGGCGTAATCTCGCAATGTTCTGGCGCTGCATGAGTTGTCGCACGTACGATTCACTTTTTATACAATACCAAGTGACGGTATGAGTTGACAAGTCCCAGGTATCTGTAACTTCACCAGCATCCTTACCCTTCCAAACCGGAGCGCAGTAATGGTCACATTAGTACTTGGCGTCAGAAGTAGGTAAAGTGGCAGTACTTACCTGGACGAACCCTTTCACAAGGAGCTCAAGCCACGGACGTGCTTATTAATTAATCATCATCACCCAACTTCACGTAATTTAACTGTTTTTAAAGTATTTGATACAATATATACATATACAGGCCCTCTTGGGGTACCTACACTAATTAGTACGAGTAGGGAGTGTTTTTTAATGTTTGTACCTTTTTACATCATTGTATTATTTTTTGTTTCAGCCTATCCCTCTCTTTCCCTTTTCCTGTTCTTTCATCACCTATTTCTAATAAATTTATGTGAACCAATCTCTTCTTTTACTTTCGCTAAGACTAGGCCAGAAGTTTCAACTCCTAATGAATGTTTTGTACAGAGTCGAGGCGTTAAAGAGCAGGGGCGTGGCTTTTATGGCGTTGTTTAATTGCTCTTTTACTCTTCAACATTCCTCATTCCACCAAGTAAATTCGTGAGTTAATCTGGCAAACTAAAAATACTTTATCCGCACCTTCTGTTTGGAATCCAGTGATGAAAGAAATACCAAGCAGACATAATTAATAAGTATGTTTTAATTTATAATAAATTTAATTGACTAAAAACTCATTTTTATAATTAATTACAATATTTTGTATATATATATAGTATAATTGGAATATTCTTTGGAAGATTAAAAATAATGTATGTGTTAATAACTTTTGTAACGGTAGTGAAAAATAATCTGTAGTTTTAACATTTTAAGGTAAAAATCAGTGCTGACACGTTATTTAAAGTCGGTCTTTTTTGAACACGTAGTTTTAAAATAACATTTGTAGGGTTGCCAGCTTTCATAAAATTTTAAATAATTAAGTGATTGTTGTCAATAGTTCGATGGATTGTGAAAGATTTATATTCTTTCACAATCTATCGATAAAATTTTACTAAAAATGACTGAATTGTCAATGTTACGCCTTTTTAATGATTATTAATTCCTTTGTTGCCTTCTTTATTCTTATTTTGACAATTCGCCTACTAGTATAGAGATCAATTCTTATTCATTAGGTATACATTTTAATAAGAATAGCCGTATTTGATTATCTATATTGAATTAAAATGAAAATCTTTAAAATATATCTCCTCTTTGTATAAACATAGTTCTAAATACAGTGTATATATGAACTTACAAAAATTGACAATTCAACTGAACTTGTGCTCAGTAATTGATCGAGGATGATTCAAATAATTCAGTCCATAGTCGACAGAATATTTTATCGAGTGCAATTACTAGCTGCTCGCAAGTTTTTACCCCGTCTTAAAAAAAGTCAGACTATAGCCCTTTCATGAACAGTACTTAAATGGTGGCGCACACAAAAATGACAGTTCTTTTTCCCGTAGTGCTAATATTGATTCAATACAAAATATTCAACGTATGTAAACTTCCAAAATAACTAATACGAGCACTTTGATACGTACCAAACTGCCCCACTCATTAGTGTATAAAAGTACCCTACCGGCCAGTTTAAAAAAACTTCTATACATTCTCTCAAACACGCGCGATACTTATTGAAACTCTAGTTTACCCTGTATTAAGACATAAAACCCTGTAAAGTGAACAAAACTGCAGTGGCACTCGTATTTGTGTCGCTTATTTTTTTAGTCAACGGCTGTGAAAACACTTTGCGATCTGTCGAACAACAACGGCTAACTGGTGAGCTGCATCATCACACGTACAAAGTCTCGTTTTAATATTATGACAACTTCTATTATGTTTGAAGGTATGGAGATGTATGAATGTGCCCCCTGTATCAAACTGCCTCGCTTCCCCCTACAGTTGGCACTCGTTTTATGCCCACTAAGCACTTCTACCTGTATTTATTGTTCTGTGGTATATCTATATTATAGCAGACTTGATTATTCCTAAAGAAATACGATGATTATCATTCCGAAAGCATTACCATAATTTAATTTTCAGTAGTCGGTAAAAAAAACAGGTTTAATATTCTGATATCACCTGAATATTTGATGGAAGTACGAAGCCAGTGTCTACTCATGAATATATGAATTTCATTAATGGACGTGACAGCGTATTATCGTCATATTGGTAATATCTAATTCTGAAGTCAGTCTTCATGGTCACGTCGGAGATTGGAGGAGTCATTAGAGACACAAATCAAGGTAAAAGATATAAAAGAGCTTTTTATAAAGTTTTTGAAATTAAAGAACTAATTTAAGATCCTGGAAGAAGCCCGGAGACGTTTGCAGCTTTTTTTAATTGACTTCAAAAAGGAGGATGCTCTTCATTCGAATGTTTGTTTGTCTACTTAACGCACGGAAGTAAAAAACAATGGAAGCGAAGGACAAAATGATAAACACAATGAAATCTTGGTAACGATTGGTCATACTTTCTAATTTAAAAAGATGTAATCGAATTCTGGATTGTTAATAAAATTTATATTTTACTCAGTCGCTGTATCGTTGAAAGTTTAGTACCTTCATTGCAAGTTACATGCTGCCATCTTGCGGCCAGTAGCTGGACTACAATGAACGTTTAACATGGGGCCTACCATAACCTTTCCAAAAACAATCTTATTTCCATCTAAGCTCAAAGTAAGCTTATTATAATATTACTCATATTCGTACCACGACGAACCTGTCAACTAAGTAATGTATTATTGCTAAAGTGCTTGTAAGAACGAATGATTTCCCAATATTGTCTATTCCTTACTAAAAATAGGAAAGAAATAACGCTATGTGAACTATATAATGACATCTCTTTCCGTTCCGAATCGCCTTATCGTAGTATAATGTTTAAGTACTTAATGTTATTTACATTCAAAGAATTTTGACTGTTATAATATATAGAATAAAAAAAACGATATTAAATTAATGGGTCAAGTGAAATATATTAAATAACGAAATAGGTATACCAAAATGTTATAGCTAAAAGTTGCATTAAAATATGATGTTATTTCCGCTTTTTTAATAAAATTATCGGCCAATTAGGGTCTGATCGACTTATAAAAATCCAGCTAATTAGTCATTACGAATTTTTTTGTAGTAACGGTAACATTCTTAAGGCATATAATCGAGAACAATACTGCCAGTAATTGAGGTGGAACTCTTTGTTTATCGTCATATGTAATACACAATGAGTAACGTTTAAAAGGCTTGATTATCATAGACAAACGGATACATGTTGTAATTTTCATTACTGTCCTTCAATGGGAAACCTAACGTGTTACGTATCTCGTCTCTCTGCATCTCAAGCATTAATCTTTTCCTGAAGTCTGAACATCCGTAGTTCACCTTTAAATCCCAAGGTGTGTTTTGGTTTCTGAGAATACCAGCTGGTCCCTCATGTGGTTGCCCACATTCACTGAAGATCGCTTTGTTGACAGCGAACGCATAATTGCATTTTAAAGCTCGCTTTGAATGTTTACATTTTCGCAAGTTTAGTTTATTGGGTATGAAATTCTCATCACTCTTAGACTTGATATTGCTAAGATCAAATGTTACTTTTTTGGAGATCTTTGTTGCACAACTAATATTTTTTACGTGTTCACAACTGGTGTTTGTTGATTTTGGTGCAACAATGCGGCATTTTTCTATAATGGGCTTGGAGGTGTTTTGAGCAACTGTTTCGACTTTTAGTGCAAAACAAGTAGTGTTTATGGATCTCTGTACGGTGTTTTGTCGCTTTTCCTGTAACGAAATTCCTGGACAATTTTGAGAAGAATTCTTCTTGATTATGAAAGCGAAACCATTGGCGTCTGTACATTCGGGCCAAACGTTGCAGGGTCTTCCAAGTTTCCATCTTTTGAGGCCACCTTGATACTTAAGTTCTTTTTTATTTTCTGAGGTAGCCTTTTTTTGTGTAGCAGTAATAATTTTAGCTTTTACCCGTGAATCATTGGTGCTTTCAATATTCGTGTGATTGGAGCTATTATTCTGTATATTATTATTTATCATTAAGATTTTAGATATTCTGTGAGCTCCAACGCAAGGCCTCAATCGAATTTCTTGAAGGCTATGACTACTCGATGGATGAATGTAGAAATTATACTCAGGTCGCAATTCGGAATTGAAAGGAGAAGTTAACGCAGTTTTAACCAAAAAGTTGTCATATAAATTATAATGCCCCTGATCTGTTCTCAGAAACGGTACTTTATCATTATATGTAAGATGTGTTTGTACCATTTTAAAAATAATCGTATGGAAGGAAAGAAGAATTCTCCCATAGGACAACAAATAGCACGGTAAAGAGGAGGCTTATGCCCAGCAAAAGGCATAAGCCTCCAACTCCAAAACAAACTTCGATTGATGATTATAAACTTACGAGTATTTTTTGAGCATACAACAAAAGGAAATTGAATGAAAATAAGAAATGTACGGACTTTTTACATCAAAATATAGGGAACCAATGCAATAAATCTTGACCGTCTCGCACCAGACATACAATTAAACAGTGCATCATTGGTCTACTCCTTTCTTTCTTAAATTGTTCACCAGCAGCATCCTTTTCGGGACTTTTTCCTGATCTCCATAGATTTAGCGCACTCACAACAGACATTTGTCTGTACCGATGTCGGTGCCACTACTTGTAACGGCTTCCTGTCTGACTCCGGTTGGGCCACCTTCAGCGCCGAACCCTGTCGTGGCACTGACAATGTCATTGTCATTGTAGTAAGTTGGGGATGGGTCACTGTCGGCTGTTCTTCCTGCAACTAAATCAGAATATGTTGGTTAAGAAACATCGACGTGTCTGCTCAAAAAGTAATATACAGGAATTTTATGCACCCGATATTTCGGAACGGTTACAAGCTAAATGGTCACGGACTGACTCAACCTACAAGATTACAGAGCATAAAACGGACCTCTCTGCACGACATACCATTATTTTCCTGTAAGTCTGGCGCACCCCCGTTAACAGTTGTCGAGTACCTTATGCCGATAGACAAATCCTGTCACCACGATGATATGCATGTCCCACCGCTCAACACTAAAGCTGCCTATTTTCTCACCTCATCTTGTGACCGTCGTGTTAATACCGTCGTGGCTGAGTTCTGGGCCACAGAAGTGTAGTGTACGCCAACGATACGATAAGAAGAAGAAGAATTTACAAGAGTCAACTTGTGACCAGGTATGACTTCTTTTTTAACCGACTTAAAAAAAAAGGATGATGATGAAGAGGAGATGTATGTTTTCCCATTTCTGCGTCAATTGTGGACCGATTTTGAATTTTTTTCTTTTGTTTGAAAGGGTGCACTCTCGTTGTGGTCACATTGTCACCAAGTCAGAATCTGATGAGGGGATCCCATAGAATCCGAGGAAAATCCTCAAATGTTATAGGCATTGTTTACTCACCGAGATCTCAATAAATTGAGGACTTAATTTGAAAATACTTTTTTGTTAGAAAGGGTATACTCTCGAGGTGGTCCCTAATGCCGACGAAGCTGTTCCGGGTTCGTTTCAGCTATCACAAATCAAAAAAATATTTTCCGCAATTAAAAGTCGACTTTTGACTTGACACAATACATGTAATCAACAAAACACCGTCACCATGACAACCAGAAAAAAAATCTTGAACAGTTCGAAACCCCTGAAAACATCCCGCTTTCTTTACCAGATCTCCTGAAAAATCAAGAATGTTATCCAATTTTATATCGTTTCGTAAGAAGCACTATCGAAGACATTTAATTTTTGTAATGGAATCCAAGAAAGAAATTACTCTCAGGGTCGTATTCCAAAACTCAAGTCAGGTCTTGAGTATGATTTAAGGCACTACAAATCATACTCAAGTCCTTGCCATTAGGGTCGTATTTCCAGTGCTTAAAATCATACTCAAATCCTGACTTGAGCATTGAGTAGAGTTCTGGAATAAGACTCTCAGTCTTGGATGTATGGCGTAAAAACAGTTCCAAAAAAAAAATGTACAAAGGAGTCGGTAACAGTCCCATTGTCACTAAGAAGTTTAAATCTGACGAAGGGATCCCATGAAAATCGAAAAAAGCCGTCAAGCAAACTTTGAAGTCGGTTTTGATTTTCAATGAAAAGTTACAATTTATTATATTTTAAAATATCGGGAGAATAAAAAGAAATCATACGCGTGTAAGAAACCTGTGCCTAATTAGTGAATAACCACGAAAGTCTTAAAATATAGATTGTACTCTAAACGGGACAAGAGATTCACGTAATTTGATAAAACAAGTAACATTTGAAATCGTGTGTGGTTTTGTTCGAAAATGCTATTTTTCATTGCGTCACATTTTTGTTGTCTGTCGTGGATCTGAGAGATTGCTGTCATGACAAAGAGACACACCTCATTCTTTTTCTTGATATCTGTGTTTGATAACACCGTCCTAGACCTGGAGATTGAGGGTGAATTTTTTAAAGGAGAAGTACTGGAACCGTCTTCGACATAGTCAATTTCTTCGGGCGCTAGTACAGAAGGATGTCGGACTATAAGAAAAAAAGAATCAAAAATAAACACTGAATTAACCAGACGTATAGTTGCCGGAAAAAAGGTGCTTCATTGGACAGTAATTCTTTTTTTCTAATAATATTTGTCGGTAATGAACACGATATAACATATATTTTGAAACTTAATAAATTTGTAACCCTTTCTAAACAAAGAGTATAATATCAATAAGCCTGAACACATTTCAGTTGGTGATAAGCAATAGAGCAATCGGACAATAAACAGAAAAAAGTCTGAAATGCATGTTACGAGGTTTACAATTGTCTATAGTTAACTACTGCTTGCCGTCGTAACCCAAAAGAGATAGCATTACACTGATTTGTGTTAACCTCTAAGCCGGCAGGAAACCACCGGGGAGTTCACGCCATTTTGAAAGAAAAAGTCCTCAGACGCGCGAAGCCACCGGTGGGTTCACTCGCCCAGACGATTATAAACCGGTTTTTAATAAAGATAGAGTCTACGTTTGTTTGAACAACTTTTGATAATAGACAAGTATAGTAACTGTTTCGTTCATTGCATAGCCAAAAAACATTCGTTCATTTAAAAAATACGGAGAAAAAGCTGTTTGAATCTGTGGTAAAACTTCGTTCGCGAGAAGTAACATTGTGGTAACAGTGCGTTGTGAAATCTTTATTTTATCAAAGTAAATGCATTATTTTATGTAATAACTACTATATTTTGTGTTATTTAAGGAATGATAAAGCTATTTACATAATTGGTTTTGTTAAATTCGTAGTAGTTTTAATGCTATCAAGCTCAAATACCGGCAACAATTTTTGGCATTTTCATTGGATTTCTGTACAAATTTAGCTAAAAATGATTGAAAAAGGCTGCATAATGATATTAGCTTCACTGCATTACACATTCTTATAGATAAATTATTTAGAAAGCCAATACCTTTTACAGAACTAGGCTAAGTGGTGTAGTTATTATTTGAGGAGCATTTATCTGAAGAGCGACCTAAATCAATTACGGCGCGAGGTGCGCGGTGTGTGAAATATGAACCGTCATTAATTTGACAGTTGAAATTCCGTTGGCTGAAGGGTTTGTGTTAAACACGTAACGTCATCTTAAATGCCAACTGTATCCATTTTGCCATTTTTGTAGTACAGAGACGTTTGTTAAAGGGAAGTTCATCAAATGTCAAAACCAATAAATGTTTCGCCAGTTGTTTTATTGAATTGTTCGCATGAATTGTAATTTAATGGACAAAAATATTGACAGTGAGAACAATGAACTACTGATAAAAATGAGTCGCTGCAACGTCAAGGGCTTGCGGCATTAGAAAAAGCGAAAATCAACCGAATAATATTATGTGGGGTACAATTTTGGTTTAGGTAGGTACGTTTATTCCGTAGATAGGGCAGCTCCTTTCCTTTAATTTTTTCCATTCTCTAAGATATTAAGTAACGTGTGAAATCTGTCAAAATTGTTTGGTATTGACTTTTCATTTCGAATAAAACTTCATCTCAACTGATACTAGAATTGAGGTAGAATCAAATTGTTTTGGTTTTCAGAGATATTCGAAATTTGAATGCAATAACAAAATCGAAGTTGATGTTACTATGTTACTAACCAATAATAACATTTTCACAGATGAGAAATCTAACAAAACTAACAAAACTTTTTATCTTTATGCCGGTCGTAAATTGCAGTTTTGAAAACATCACAGAGGGTTTATGATATGTGTTTAAATCATTGACTTACCAACAAATGGACGTCGGGTCTAATACAAAAACTACGAAAAAAATGTCCAAAGTTAACCTATACAAACGTAGTAACATGTAACGAAATATAAAAAACTAAAACCTTTAATTTAAATTGTAACTTCATTGCCGTACTGCCTAATTTTGCTTGCAACAATTTAAGGGCCCAGAAACTCCATATTCAGCTTCTACTGGAAATTTAACAAAATGCACTATATTAAGCTTCGACTGAAAAGTACTTAAACACAAGAGTAATAGAGTAGCCTTTATCGTAAATATTATTAAATTTTTATATATATTATTATGTCGAATATTGTACAAATTCATATAAACGAATAACAAGAGTTGGGCCGATACATGCATACAAATGGGAGAATAAGCGTGTACTATAACAAATATACCGATATTCCAACTAAACGTAAACTCGAATATCCGTAATTCCGAAAACCGATTTATAATAAAACCGTTACGCTTTCGAGTAATTTTGATGCTTTTTACAAAGACAAAATTAGCTTTTGTTTTGTAATTTTCCTAAAAAAATACATTTGGCATTATGAAAATTATTTTGGGCAAGTGTATTTTCTGACTTCTGATAGGTAATCCCAAGGCGTAAAACGAGTACAAGAATATTTTGTTAGTTATGCTAACGTTTAATAAAAAATAATTTTAAAAATAAGATTAAAATCAAAGCGACTCTATAGTTTCTTTTTTCTAAATATTTCAATCGCTTGTGGTTCGAACAATTGAAAATGACCAACAAGTTTATATAAGCTTCTTGAAATTGACGTAATGGGTCTCTTTCCATCTTTTGCGCAAGCAATGTGTAGAAAAAGGACAGTTAGCTATTTAATTATTTTGTGTGCTTTTGTAATTTATATTTACGATTCATTTATATATAAATTAAATACTATACAACTGTACAAAATAATACTTTTAAATGAGAACTGTGATAACAGAATGTATTTGTTTAGTGAAAATATGATACAAAATCCTGTTTTTACACTTTCCTGCAGTAATTTTTTTTTAAATTTATTATTATATGGTATTGCATTATTGACAACCGCGCTGTCACTCGAACAAACGAAGACTGTTGCACGATTGACACTCTGTATGTGATTTTAACGCCCTATTGGTGCGGACACTTTTTAGCGCGAACCCGATGTCCATTTATTGGTAGGTCAATGGTGTACATAAAATTTTTTTCTAAACTGTGACAAATATGCGTATTAATGATTGCATTGTGTGTTACAAACTAATATATAAACTACGGCTTGCTAATATGGATAGATGGAGTAAATTTTAAACAAAATAAAAGAATAGCCGTCACTGTCCATAAAAATCTCTTTTACAGCCTTGCATAAAATTTTAAAATTATTAATTCCTTTGAATTGTGTATACCTAAGTAATTATTATTTTATTTTTGATATCTGATCCGATATTTCTATGGAGTAGGTACCGGAGAAGTAATAAATTAAATGTAAATGCAGTTCTTGTTTATAATTAAATAACCATCGCCAGCGATAGGCGAACAATAATAATTGCATGTACAACCAATTATAGCGTCCTAAAATCTATGAAATCGTTCAAGAATACTTTTGACATTGATCTTGACATGTAAACGTACGTGTCAATTTAATTTATTACGAGACGTGTGCTGACAATGTGTGTGCCATTGTATGTGCCATGTATTTTTTATTGTTCCCTGCTGTGTTTTCTGTTAACCCTTAAATACTATACGGGTCTGTACGGACCCATGATGATTCACATTTTTGTTTATAGGTACTAAACGCATCTAAAAAGTCACCATCCCCTCCTACCGTGTACCTGCCAAATTCTTTAGTGCCTGCCAAACAGTGACAAGAAGTTGCAAATTTTTTTATTTTTTGTTTTTAATAAACACGGTTCCGTACGGACCCATTATCGTATTAGAGTGTGTAATTTTTACTCAAGTAAGTTTTTGACTGTAGGTAATAACTAAAAACTCATTGATATTGTTTTGATTCTGTACTTATGTCGTTTGAGTTCATGTCACAAATATTATAACAAGTTATTGAGGTTTTGTCTTTTATTTGTAACATAATGTGTTCCGTTTTAATACACCTAATGCGTTCGATGCCATGCCTGCAATGTTTTTTTATGTGAAAAATATCACATTGTTGTGTGTTCCATATGTGCCCCAAATAATTGCTGTACCAATCACAAGTCTGGTTAATTTTGCCTTCCCCTTTCCATCATCGGGGGATAAGTCGTAAGTAAGCTGAGATATAGGTTGATATTCCAACACTTCCACATTTATATGGCGTACGGCTATGGAGTGGAAATCACTTCCTGCAGACTTAAGGCCCATTTAGATGGAGAGAGTTTCTCGTCTCGAAGATGCGATTATCGAAAGAATATAAAAAAACTTTCCTCGTCTAAACATTCGCGATTATCGCCCTTCCACGTGAGTGAGTGGCGAGTGAGTGTGGAGTGAGTGGGGAGTGAGTGAGGCGTGTTTGTTACGAATTTACGAATTAACTATTACGAATAATTTCTCACTCACTCCCCACTCACTCACCCCTTCCCCTACTCACTTCCCACTCACTCACTCACTCACTCATTCACTCACTCATTCATTCACTCACTCACTCACGCACGCACTCACTCACTCAATTACGCACTCACTCGCCCTATAAATTTATCATAATTGTCAGTTTTTGTTTGTGTCAGTAGTTATAAAATTAAAAAAAAAATTATAAACAAACATAATACAAAACATATTTCTATACAGTGCAAATGAACTTAATATTATCAGCAGTTTCAAATTTGAATGATTTTTGCGTCATTTTAATATATCCATAGTCAATACCGCAGTAATCACTAAACTCGAATGGCAATTCTCGCACTTAAAACGGTTCGAACCGATTTGTACGATAATCGTATGAACTTGAAAAAAATGTCATACGAGATCGTGTTTAGACAAGTCGAAAACTCGTAAGCAAAAATCTCCTTACTACATATTTATTTCTCCGTGTGTTCAGTCGAGAAGGCGATTAAATTGCTTGCGAATCTCGTATGACATAATCGTAGGCGAGATTTAGTTCTTGCCTGAATGTAAACATTATGATACGATAATCTTATGGCGATTATTGCTTACGATAATCGCCTACGAGTTTTCGTCACGAAGCGTGCGAGAAACTCTCTCCATCTAAATGGGCCTTTATTCGCCGAACTCCCTGGGCCTTGAAAACTCAAGGCGATAGCGAATAGGCATTATTTAGGTCGGGTGAGAACGAGGTCCAATGCGCATTTATTTTATTGTAAAAAAATCAAAATAAAATGTTCCTAGATTTTGTAGTTTTGTGAAGACTGAAGTTTCAGAAGGCTAAAGTACATATGTTTTTGTTTATGTTTTTTTTTTCGTGAAGAATTTTCTGTTCCGTTATTCTTAGTTTTTAAAATTTTTGACAAATATAAGTTTATATTTCCTTTTAAAAATATTTTTTTTTATTTAACTTAATATGCCACTAATATAACGTTGATTAACGTTATCAGCACGGAGATACTTGATCTTGTAATAAGTTTCACAAATCAATCTCATAATGATCTAATAATATTATTTCTGGCTACAACAAAAATCAAACGATAAAATAGAAATGATAAACATTTTTCAAATTTATCTATATGTTGTAAACTGACTCGGCGAAAATTGTGGGTCCGTGCGGACGACCCACAAAAATGACAATAGTATTTAAGATTAGTATTTAAGATAGTATTTAGTATTTAAGGGTTAAAGTTATTTGTTTTTGTTGTTTTTAATTGTTGACTTTTTGTTTTTTTTTGTTTAATTTGGCTGTTGTTGTTGTTGTTTAGCCATGCTGAAAAGACAAAAAGATTGTCCTCGACAGTTAAGTACGGTAACTTGTGGCGCATTTACGTGTTATATTGATCGCGAGAAACAACATAATGGACCCCTCCTGCCTGTTGTATAGAAGTATGAAGTGTTTTGTATTGCATTGATTGCCATTTCAATTGATATTTTAATAAAGATACTCATAATGTAGATTAAAAACATTAATATCATATTACTAATTACCTAATAGATTAAATTCGTGTGCGCACTATATATTTATTCATTAAATCATCGAAAACTTTTATCGATATACCTCATCTCTAGCAAATGCAGTCTAATGAAGTAACCTTTGTACGTTGTCGTAAAGATAAATTAAATAAAAAAAAATGATTCTCTGCTTATTTCTCACTAATTTAGTGTTACTTTTACTTTATTTTTATAAATTTTTATAAATAAAATTTTATAATTACGTAAATTAGTGGACATCGTTACAAGGTTATATTATGTACAATTTTGTGAAGTGTCACAGGGATCATTCTAGAAAATTTGTGTTTGTTATCACTAGAAATTAGAATAGCTTTGATAAATTGCAGTTTGTCAATGTAAAACAAATTAGTTACAAAAATAGTTAGCTATTTGGTATTCGTGGCGACATCTGGTGTGCAATAGGTTCTAAACACTCGACAATACTGTCTTGTGTCGCGATTAGAAATCCTCTTGAGTACTTGGTGCATGCAAATACTATTTTATATTAAGAATTTTGGCTTGGATATCCTTATATCTTGGAGTCCTTTGAACCATGTCTTCGTTCAATTATCGGGATCCTCATTAAACATTTTCCACTGTGGTTCTACAACATTATGTTTTTACTTTCTCTTATATAACTTAGTTATCTTGTTTGGGCTTTTAGTCTATAGTTTATTCTCCTTTAAGCGGCGGGAGTCAATATTTATGTTACCACTTTAACTTATGTCACATTATTGTCACTTTGAACAAAAACTTTGAATTCGTAATTAATGGAATTTTCAGTATAAACCCTTTTGTAATTTGGTTTAAAATAAGGAATATAGTTCTAATTTTCTTCATTACTTTTCTTTCTTCATATTTTCTTCATAATATATTTAAAATTAAATTAATCTTTGTAAAAACTATACTTGTAACTTCAAAAATCTGCCATTTATTTTCATGCAAATATTACTAAATACTTAAAGAAAAATAGTGCACAATATACCCAATTAACTTCACTAACACTTACAATATGTACCAACATCTAATATAAATCGGCTCATCATTTTTATTTTTGCTAAGCATCTCGTCATTAGCATCAGCTGAAATGTGGTTAAACCTTTTTGTTACACCCCTTGTATCTAATGGTGTGTTCCCACGGCCCGTGATCTCAAACGCGCCGACTTGTATGAGCTCGCGAAATGGGCGCCTTTGATACCAGGTGGTGATAAATGAGATAAAAAGATGTGTTGTTGCCACTGGCGACAGATGCAATTTCCGTAGTTGCCAGTGGTAAAAATAAAACAAAACAATGTTTGTTTATTGCCGCTGTCCACATTTGCTACCTCGCACACCTCGCACATCTCTGGTGAAAAGGCAGTCTTACCATAAATATAAAATAACAGTTAAACTCGAATTTTATTGTATACATAATATGTATATATAATTCCATGGCGGCAATAAACGAACATTAATTGGGATTTTTTATTCCATTAGTTGTTTTTACCACTGGCAACTATTGGGATATTTTAAATTCCATTTGTCGCCAGTGACAACAACAGATCTTTTTATCCCATTTGTCATCACCCGGTAACATATGGGATTTTCTTTCCCATTTGTCGCCAGTAGAAATCATCACTGGCAACAACTGAGATTTTTTTCCCATTTGTTGCCAGTGGGAATAAATCCAGTGGTGACAACTGGGAATAAGCCGCTTTTGAGGCTCGGGCGGCCTTCTTTCCACGGCGCGTTTTCAAGATACGCGCGTCGCGGGCCTTAAAACGAAGGCCGTGGGAAAACGCCTTAAAAAAGTAGAAGAAGAATAACAAATACCAATATTCCTTAGGTACGTTTCAATCTTCTTTTCGAATACAGTGCCTACGAGTAGGAACATAAATATTGCTAAAACCAGCGGTAGCAATAGATACCACCATTCCATAGATTTGCTAAGACTCTGAAAAAAAAAAAAATTTCAAGGATAATAAAGCAATTGATGGCGCTTGATAAAAATTATTGGAAGAAAAGACATAATGCCTTGTTAAGCATGTGTGTTTAATAAAATTAGAGCATTTGGATGTGCATATAGAATATGCGGAGTTGACTTCCTTCCCTGCAGACTTAATCCTTGTATATAGATTTTAAAGCGAGCCTAGATGTCAGGAGGTGAGTTGTGGAGGACGCATCTCGCGTCCCGCAATCTGCGCGCTTAAAATTAATATGAATAAAATAAGAACAGGCGGAGAAAATTTGACACAAATCCGACGTTGACGCGCCCGAGGGCGACTGACGGGGCAGTGGGCAGTTTTGTGACAAATGTGAATTTAATAACTTCAATATAATAATATAATAGCTTTTTTTATAATACCCAGTGACGGGACGAACAATTCGTGCGCTTGATGGTACACTACACGCCTGTCCTTAACAGTTGCAGTACCTCTCAGAGCTTTAAATCGCAAAGCTCTGAGGGGCAATCCCACTGCGCCCGTCACTCTGAGACATAAGTTGACAAGTCCCATGTGCCCGTAATTCCACCAGCACCCTCACATCTAAACCGGAACGTAGTAATGCTAACATAACTGCTTGGCGGCAGAAATAGGTAAGGTGGCAATACTTCCCTACTTTCGTGGACGAACTCTTTCACAAGGACTCCTACTGTTGCATAAATGCTTAAGTTAAAAACATTGACTTACAATTATATGGACGTCGGGTCCGCGCTAAAAAGTGTCCGAACTTATAGGGCGTTAAAATCGTATACAGGGCGTCATTCACGCTTTAGTCTTCGTTTGTTCGACTGACAGCGAAGCAAGCAAAATTAGACAGTACTGCGATGACATTACAATTTAAATTCAACGTTTCAGCTTTTTCATATTCCTGTACATGTCACTACGTTTAAATAGGTTGACTTGGGACATTTTTTTCGTGGTTTTTGTATTAGACCCGTCGTCCATTTATTTGTAAGTCAATGGTTGAAAATCAAAATTTTACGGGTTCTGTGTTGTATTTGAAGAGAAATAGGTATACCTATATAAAAATTATGTGCAAAGTTACATATTTTATTCTGTAATAATTTGTTTTAGGCTTTTATGTTATTCTGTTTTCGGGATTTTATATGATCGAGTCAAGTGCATTCTATCGTGTAACTAATTAGCACAGTCTTTAGACATTATCCTTAGGTGTATCGTGTTTTT